>NC_081330.1:130643746-130933746 GCF_026419965.1 Kogia breviceps | reverse complement strand
AACCAATTGGAGATTCTAGGATATAAAACAGTAGTTCTCAAACTGTGGTCTCTACATCAGCAATATGAAAATAGTCCTAGCAACTTGTTATAAAAGCAAATTCTCAGATCCCATCGCAGGCTTACTGAATAGAAGCCATAGAATTAAGATGTAGAAGGAACCTTGGCTGTTATGCAGGATAGTGTGACTGCTTGAAAGATAGGCTCAAACACGTCATCCACGGTTTAGGTGGCGTCATGGCATCAAATTGAAAATTAGTATCACGTCTTTGATTTTCAAATCTTACACATACTTGCATCCCCAAAATGGGGACCATACTAGAACCTCATTTCTCTTTACCCCTTAAAAAGAGGAAATACATATTTTAAAAATTTATACATCACAGGTTACTTGCTCTTTGTGATCCTTTATGAAAAATAAAGGATAATTAATTAACAAATAACATTCTCAATCCAATTACCATTACACAGACTTGAATATTATCATCACTTTTTAAAGAAGTATCATTTTTTTTCTATCTTGTGTTTACTGCCAACTGCTTGCAAAATGCCATAGAAATTATGGGACTCATGGAAGCGTTATTACATTTTCAAAGAAAACAAATGATGAACTTTCATCTTTACAAAGGCATTTTTAGAGTTATCTTTAAATTTAAATCACCAACAGATTATGGAAGCAGGCTGGATTTCATACGTGTTTATTCTTAATCTGTTATCTTGTTTCTAAATATCGCTGTTGTTTGTGAATTTGCTTTGTCTTTTGTCCTTTATAAAGCACATTTTTTTCTGCCCCTTTGCTTTTTCTATGGCCAATCTGTTGCTTTTTTCTTAAGCCTTCAGCTGTTCATTTGTTTCGTGTCAAGATAACCTTACCTCATAATTCAGGTCTCAACGTGGCTTGGGCTCTGAATTAACAGAATAATTGCTGAATTTCCATTTCACTTTGGGGTGTCAGGATGTAACTAAAGAGTGTTTCAAAATCAAACATGTTTTGTGACCATTTCTTTTAAACTCTAGTCTCGAAAATTCTGCCTGGGGATAGGTAGATAAATTGGCTCCTGAATTGAAGAAAACAGGTACACATTTTACCATCAATTACAAAGAAAGCTTTGCAATGCACATCTAAGTCAGTTGTAGAAGAAGTAAAGAATATCCAAACTATTCATCACAATCCCAAATCCTTTATTGTGAAATCGCTGAGAAAAAGTTTAAAACATTCATAAAGGCAGTGCCACCCTACACTCGCAAATAAATATGTCTTGCAGATACTACTTATGATATAATTTAGTCACCATACCCCTCCCTTAAAAAGAAATACGCTGGGACTTGCCTGGTGGCACAGTGCTTAGGACTCTGCGCTCCCAATGCAGGGGGCCCAGGTTCGATCCCTGGTCAGGGGACTAGATCCCCCACGCACGCCGCAACTGAGAGTTTGCACGCCACAACTAAGGAGCTGGCAAGCTACAACTGAGGAGCCTGCCAGCCTCAATTAAGACCCGCGCAACCAAATAAATAGTAAGATTAAAAAAAATTTAAAAAGAAAAGAAACACATTTAAGGAACTTATGAATCCACGGTCTTTAAGGTTGTGCTATTAAGAAGTATGCCTCTTGGGTCAGTAGCACTGTCATTGCCTGGGAGCCTGTAAGAGATACAGAACGTTAGGATGCCTCTTGCATCTATTATAGAATCTGCATTTGGACAAGTTTCCCAGGTGACTCATGGGCCCATTAAAATTTGAGAAGCACCTCTTTAAGGGAAACTACTCTCTGAAACACTGAAGATTTGGGGATTCCATTCTTAAACACCTCATTAGCTATTCTGGCCTTGTAGGAACTGTCGTGCATATTAAAGCATCATCAATCTTTGGTGTTGGGACACATGAGACGTGTGTCAGAGATGAAAGACAAACTTTGGACTTAAAGTTGCCACAACAAGAACAAAAAAATAAAAAAGAGAGAGAGAAGAAAAGAAAAGAAAGGGATTTGCCTTTCTGAATCCCAGCCAAGCAGCTCCCCTCTTTGGAAATGTGAGGTGCTGAGCTGTCACCTTCTACCTTTGGCTACTTCCTGATCAAAAGACATGGGCATCCCTATTTATGTTTTTCCTCTTATTTTTTAAGAAATGCAGAAAGATAAAAATCTTTAAAGACAGTCACTCTCATTATCTAATTTCCGGCTCTTTTAAACAAATCTATAATTCATGATTGCATTCATTCTACCATGTGTTTACTTTTAAAGGAGTAGGAAGAAAATCCTATTCTTTGTTGTTTCTTGAAGAATATAAACCAATGAATCTAAAGAATATTACCTAGAATGAAAAAAATTCATTCTTCAGACACTCAAAAGCATTTCTCTTTTCATTACTTATTAAACTAAAGCATCCCAGCGCTATCTCCATTGGCGATCATTTCTCTTTCGAAGTCGTGGGAGAATAAACCCACCCCGGTGCGTACTTTCATTCGATGTGTGGGCTTAACTAGAGTCCCAAGATGCACTGCAGTGAAAGGAAGGTATTTATTCTCACTGCTGGGGCGTGACGCTTATGCGTATGCTGACTGTCTCTCGTACTTTTTTTCTATTCCTGAAAAGCAATCAGGGTGCTATCACAGAAGCACACCGCATACAGAATGCATGAAACTTTGTTATAGAGCTTTGATATAAGATACACGTATAGATGGTATCAATATCAACAATATATTGATAGATAATATATAATCATATAGGTATATCTACAGATATGTAGATTCGTACACTGATGGACATATATAGGATATAGATATAGATATTACATATATTCCATATAAATCTTCGGTTGGCAAAAAGTTTGTTCGAATTTTTCCTTAAGATGTTACGGAAGAACCTGAACAAACTTTCTGGCCAACCTTATGTATATAAGGAAATATCCATCTACCTATGTATCACATATATTCTCCACATTTTATATCTACATCATATATACACACACCACACACGCATATATACCTCCCTATCCAATATATCCTATAGATACAGATAAACAGATTCTACATGTAAGCTATACTTCTCTCCGGCCCGTCACAGGCGCTGCGGAGTTACACACAGTTAGAGGGATCTGTTACAGAGCTTTGCTGACGCCCCTGCAGGGCTGGGCGAGCCGCGGCCACGAGGCTGTTGTCTGTGCGTCCCACGCTTCCGGCTGGAGCCGGAAGCCCACAGGGCGGCAGTCAGGGAGGGAGGAGGAGCCCCGGGCGGGGGGCGACGGGACGCAGGCTGAGCCCACAGGCGCTAGCGGAGCCACACAAGGGTGGACCGACGCTGCTCACGGCTGCTGCCTCGACCCTGGCGGTGAGGGCTTCCTGCAGAACGCGGGGCCCCTCCTCTGGGAGCCGACAGACATCCACGCCTGACCTGCGACTTGGAGAAGCTGCGGGAGGAGCCGGACAAAGTGGAGGACGTGCAGACCCAGCCGCCGCGTCACAGCAACACGGTGAGTCAGTCAGTAGATCAGAGCCGATGGGGGTGACCCGCAACATGGCGGCTGCTTCCCGCCCACCCTCGCCCCGCCTCCCCCAGGGATGATCTCCGTTGTGGTGATTCACACAGGAAAGGGACTTCTGGGAAACGCCACTGAGCAAAGTCACGATGACACACTACAAAGGCATGCCTGCCTTCTCCTATTTCTCCGAGCTCATGTAGCATTCAATAACCAGCACCTTGCCTCTTGAGACTGGAGAATCAGAACTTACATAAGCCAAAACTTCCCGCTCCAAGAACACTGACCTTTCAGAATACAGACAAGAGAAAATGCCCCAATACGTGTCCTACTGTAGGACCCTGTTTTCCCAACCCCTGTGTGTCCAGTTCTCATCCCCTGATGTAGTACCTTGAACTCATGTCTCCTCTAAATCCATAAGTATCCTATATCTGGATGATGTTGTTTTATAACCACTGAATTGGAATTACAAAGAACTTCTGGAGCTGGCAGGATTCAGCTTTACATGCAAAAGGATTCAAGGCAGAAAGTGACTGGGTAACTCTGCTTAATATTCTGTAACAACCTAATTGGAACAAGAATCTGAACAAGAATAGATACGTGTACATGTATAACTGAATCACTTCGTTGTATGCCTGAAACTAACACAACATTGTTAATCAAGTATATTCCGGTATAAAATACAAAGTTAAAAAAATAAATAAATAAAAATAAGTTTAAAAATAAAAAAATAAAAAAAAAAAAAAGGAAGTGACTGGGTAATTAAAATGCTACCCCTAGTTCTTCCCACATTTGGATTATACCATCATGGTTGGGAAACCTCACCATTCTGTCCTGCCCTCCTGGGAAACACATGAATACATTCAGTTTCAATTGCTATACATTCGATTGCAAACGGCAAATCTTAGAAAATGTGCTTTCCTGAATCCACCAAATGTTTGAGTTTCTGGACACTAACCTGATTCTTCCATCAGAGCATTTAACATTTCCCTTTTAAGTACGTGTTCATCCTTTTTCCACACAAACACAAAAAAACCCTTTTCTTTTTTTCTTTTGTTAGTGAGTAGCTGGAGGGCTGGTAATTACTCCATGGATTTAGTAGCAAGTATCATTAGAATTCTGAATTAAAAATAAGATTAATGATTTAATTTCAGTCTTGTCAAGATGACTCATTTAAAAAAAATACTGATGTGATATAATGCTATAAAAGATTTAAGCATAATTTATTGATAAAACCATTAAAACTGGAATGAGAGAGCTATTTGTCTACATAATGGTTCCTGAAATCACAGACAGTTCTTTCCCATTATTTTGCTGCAACATTTGTAATTCCTTTTTGGATTTGCCTTTTTTTTTTTTTTTTTTAACAACCATACGCGGTACTTATTAAGTGCCAGCCGCTGGTCCAAATGTCTTACAAACAGTGCTCACAATTGCCTTACAAGGCAGTTTTACTGTTACTCCTACATTATGCATAAGAAAATGTGGGCGTGGAAAGCTTTGGGAAGTTCCCCAGTGGAACACAGCAGCTGAGTCTGGGAGCCATGATACAAACCCATAGATTCTGGACCCTGACTCTATAGCCTCCTAACCCTTCCTCCACATTCCTTCTCTAAAACCAAGGGAAACTGGGCCTGAAGACAGTAGCAAATACATCTTTGCATCTGGGAAAGTAGCCAGGTGGCAATATTATTGGTGTAAAAAAGGCTCTCGAATACAGAAAGTCAATAACCCTCACAGCCAGATCAAATGTTACAGGGATCTTCTCCTAACGAAGAATTATATAAATTGAGGTGTAGAAAGTTAAGTTACTTCTCCTTTTTGGAGAGTTACTTTCCCAACAGAAACTAAAAGTAAAGCAATGGCTTTCAGGACACTGGATATCAATGAATGGATAACAGTGATTCCAGAAAGCTGGGGAATAAATGAGATGAGCGCTCTGAGGGTGAAGCTGCTGCACTGAGAGGGATTCTAGGTCATGGTGCAAAGGAGGAGATCCAGGCAGAACCCAGCAGACGCCCTGATTTGAGGTGATGGACCTGAGAGTTTAGAGAGAACAAGGCAATGAGAGTTGTCAGGATAGAGTTTGCAGGAGAAGCGAGAGCTGCACAGAGAACCACAAAGGATTGCAGGGTCCCCCCCCGCCCCCGGGGGTATTTAGCAGATGACTAACGAGCGAACACATATGACTAACAGACTGCATGCATATGACCCACGGATGGGGATATACCCCTCCAAAAGGACTCGGTAGAACACTGCTCAGTGCTCACAGAGGACCAGAAATACTGCCTGTCCACATCAGCTGGAAGGAAAAAAATCACACAAACCAAAAGACATTGCAGAGTGTTGAGGAAGGTGCAGCCTTGGTAAGAAGGAAATCATTCACCGTAGCCTGGGCACTGCTCAGGGTCTGCCTGCCAAAGGTGCTGCGCAAGACTTGAAGAGATCAATCTCCCTCTAAATAGCTTAACTACAGCCCGGAATAAAACCTAACATTTTTATAGGAATAATAATTACTCAACTCCAAAGTGGTAAAGTCTACAATGTTCTATCAATACATTCAAACATTTTGAGAATTTAAAGTAGAGCAACAGAAACTATCCAAAATGAAATACAGTTGGCCCTTAAACAACCTGAGTTTGAACTGTTTGGGGGCCACTTATAATTGGATTTTTTTTTCAATAAATACTACAGTGCTACATTACGTTTGGTGGATTGAATCAGCAGATGCAGAACAATGGATATGGACAGCCAATTATAAAGTTATAGGGCCTTACCCAGGAGTCAGTGCCCCTAACCCTCAACTTCTTTAAAGGTCAACTGTACAGACAGAAAAAAAGCATAAATTAACTGCAGTACAGCATCAAGTATCCTTATATATTGGTGTTTGGAATACACAAAGGAAAGAGAAGAAGACTGAAAAATAATTTGAATAAATAATGGCCAGAAAATTTCAAAACTTAAAAAAAGCTAGACGCCTACATAGATCCAACAATCTCAACAAACTATGAGTGGAAGAAACGAGAAAAAATTTTACCAAGACACATCATAATCAAACTGCTCAAAACCAGTGACAAAGTCTTCACAAGCACCAGAGGAAAGAAGCATGTTTTTTATAAAGGACAAAGATCAGAATAACTTTAGAGTTCTTAAATATGTAACAAACGTATTTAAGGTACTAAAAAAACACAACAAAACCAGTCACATACAGTTCTATACCCAGCAAAAATATCTTTAAATCAAACAAAGGTGGAGAAAAGACATATATACAAATCCAGAAAGAATTCATGACCAGCAGACCAGCACTACAATAAATGTCGAAAGAATTCCTTCAGGTGTAAGAAAAATGATATTAGATGGACATCTGCATTTACATAAAAGAGTAAAGAACACAATAGTAGCTCCTTGATAAACCTAAATTTATTTTGTTCTTTAAATATCTTTAAAAATAATTGATGGTTTACATAATTCAAAAAGACACATGCCTCCCAACATTCATTGTAGCTCTATTTACAATAGCCAGGCCATGGAAGCAGCCTAAGTGTCCATTGACAGATGAATGGATAAAGAAGCTATGGTACATATATACAATGCAATATTACTCAACCATAAAAAGGAATGAAATTGGGTCATTTGTAGAGACGTGGATGGACCTAGAGACTGTCATACAGAGTGAAGTCAGAAAGAGGAAAATGAGTATCGTATATTAACACATATATGTGGAATCTAGAAAAATGGTACAGATGAACCAGTTTGCAAGACAGAACTAGAGACACAGGTGTAGAGAACAAATGTGTGGAAACCAAGGGGGGAAGGGGGGGTGGGATGAATTGGGAGATTGGGATTGACATATATACACTAATATGTATAAAATAGATAACTAATGAGAACCTGCTGTATAGCACAGGAAACTCCACTTCGCGGTACAGCAGAAACACAACACAATAAAACAACTATATGCCAATTTTTAAAAAATGATGGTTTAAACAAAAATGACAGGAATGTACTGTGAAGTTTATAATACATGTAAAAATAAAACATGACAACAATAGTATATGCTGCCATATACGACTGGAAAAATGAAAATATACTGTTGTACAAAACTGGACAGAGCACAGAACAGGAAACTACAGACCAATATTCCTCATAAACACAGAGTTGGAAATTCTAAATGCATGTTTAGCAAAGTGTATTAAAACAGTATAAAAAGGATAATATATAGTGACCAAGGAGGATCATTTCAAAAATGTGTGTTTTAACATTCAAAATCAATGTCCTATTAAACAGTTAAAAAAGGAAAAAAGATCAACTTAATATTTTCAAAAAAAATTGTTGAAATTCAAAATGTAGTCCTAATTTTTTAAATTATGCTCCAAAAAACAAACAAAAAAAAAGAAGGCCAAGTCCTCCATACAATAAAAGGCATCTACATAAAACTTACAACTAATAGCATTCTTAATGGTGGAATCTTTGCCCATAAAATCAGAAACAAGCCAAGTATGCTTGCTCTCAGGACTTTTTTTTTTTTTGGATTCCCAGTTTTCATTTTTTTAAGATGTTCAGGTCCGGTGAGTAACATTTCACCAAAAGGAAATAGTTTTTTCTGACTCTTAACTGACTGAAACAGAAGCAGCACAGGGAAGGGGATCTATGAGGACAAAATATGCAAGAAGATTTGAAGAGGTTCTGTTGCCGGGCTAAACACTGCACTTATAAGGTACAGGGGAGAACTAATGAACTCATGGGAGGGAAAAAAACCTTACTAATAATTCCAAAGCCGTCAGCACAGAGACTGTCACTACCATATACAGAAAAAGTATGCAGACATGATATATTAATTTCTGGGTGAATGACCAGACCACATAGCTCTGGGTATTCTAAAACATGAAGGCAATTGTTGTCATAGCATTCTTGAAGTGATAACTCATATGATGTTACCCTGTTCAGGTGGTGTTAACAGAAGATGAAACGGGAATAACATCTCCAGAAATTCCCCCATATTCCGAATGATGGCAGTGCCTGTGAAATTTTCTGGTCTATGGCTTAGCCATGGGGTCGTTGTATTGAACCTTCAGTTTTGAACACATCCAGCCTTGAATATGAAATGATGGATCTCCTCAGATTTTAAGCCCCCGACACTTTATTCTATTAATAAATATTCATTTTCCTTTTCTCCCTCCAGTAGCATTTTCTCATCAATCCCGGCTGAAGTCACAGATGTGAAAGCCCTTTATCCGTTACTGTTCATCTTTACATGATTCTGTGTATCCTTACAAAATTATGAAATTATGGCAGATTGAGTCTGAACCTTTCGTTTGTGGTTTTGTTTTGTTTTGCGGTACTCGGGCCTCTTACTGTCGTGGCCTCTCCCGTTGCGGAGCACAGGCTCCGGACGCGCAGGCTCAGCGGCCATGGCTCACGGGCCCAGCCGCTCCGCGGCATGTGGGATCTCCCCGCACCGGGGCACGAACCCATGTCCCCTGCACCGGAAGGCGGACTCTCAACCACTGCGCCACCAGGGAAGCCCCTAGTGTTTTTGT
This sequence comes from Kogia breviceps, assembly GCF_026419965.1. Taxonomy (NCBI): domain Eukaryota; kingdom Metazoa; phylum Chordata; class Mammalia; order Artiodactyla; family Physeteridae; genus Kogia; species Kogia breviceps. The sequence continues at coordinate 130,924,734 of NC_081330.1, read as the reverse complement.
TTTAACATCTTTATTGGAGTATAATTGCTTTACATTGTTGGGTTAGTTGCTACTGTATAATAAAGTGAATCAGCTATACATATACATATATCTCCATATCCCCTCCCTCTTGCATCTCCCCCCAACCCTCCCCATACCACCCCTCTAGGTGGTCACAAAGCACCGAGCTGATCTCCCTGAGACACATCACTTTTCTGTCTGGATGATCTGTCCATTGGTGACAGTGGGGTGTTAAAGTCCCCTACTATGATTGTGTTACTGTCGATTTCCCCTTTTATGGCTGTTAGCATCTGCCTATGTATTCAGGTGCTCCTATGTTGGGTGCATAAATATTTACAATTGTTATATCTTCTTCTTTGATTGATCCCTTGATCATTATGTAGTGTCCTTCTTTGTCTCTTGTAATAGTCTTTATTTAAAAGTCTGTTTTGTCTGATAATGAGAATTGCTACTCCAGCTTTGATTTCCATTTGCATGGAATATCTTTTTCCATCCCCTCACTTTCAGTCTGTATGCATCCTTAGGTCTGAAGTGGGTCTTGTGTAGACAGCATATATACGGATTTTATTTTTATATCCATTCAGCCAGTCTATGTCTTTTGGTTGGAGCATTTAATCCATTTACATTTAAGGTAATTCTTGACATGTATGTTTCTATTACCATTTTCTTAATTGTTTTGGGTTTGTTATTGTAGGACTTTTGCTTCTCTTGTGTTTCCTGCCTAGAGAAGTTCCTTTAGCATTTGTTGTAAAGCTGGTTTGGTGGTGCTGAATTCTCTTAGCTTTTGCTTGTCTGTAAATGTTTTAATTTTTCCATCGAATCTTAATGACATCTTTGCTGGGTAGAGTAATCTTGGTTGTAGGTTTTTCTCTTTCATCGCTTTAAATATGTCCTGCCACTCCCTTCTGGCTTGCAGAGTTTCTGCTGAAAGGTCAGCTGTTAACCTTATGGGGATTCCCTTGTATGTTATTTGTTGCTTTTCCCTTGCTGCTTTTAATAATTTTCCATTCTATTTAATTTTTGATAGTTTGATTAATATGTGTCTTGGTGTGTTTCTCCTTGGATTTATGCTGTATGGGACTCTGCGCTTCCTGGACTTGATTGACTATTTCCTTTCCCATATTAGGGAAGTTTTCAACTATAATCTCTTCAAATATTTTCTCAGTCCCTTTCTTTTTCTCTTCTTCTTCTGGGACCCCTATAATGTGAATGTTGGTATGTTTAATGTTGTCCCAGAGGTCTCTGAGACTGTCCTCAGTTCTTTTCATTCTTTTTTCTTTCTTCTGCTCTGCAGTCGTTATTTCCACTATTTTATCTTCCAGGTCACTTATCCGTTCTTCTGCCTCAGTTATTCTGCTATTGATCCCTTCTAGAGAATTTTCAATTTCATTTATTGTGTTGTTCATCACTGTTTGTTTGCTCTTTAGTTCTTCTAGGTCCTTGTTAAACGTTTCTTTTATTTTCTCCTTTCTATTTCCACAATTTTGAATCATCTTTATTATCATTACTCTGAATTCTTTTTCAGTAGACTGCCTATTTCCTCTTCATTTGTTAGGTCTGGTGGGTTTTTAACCTTGCTCCTTCATCTGCTGTGTGTTTCTCTGTCTTCTCATTTTGCTTAACTTACTGTGTTTGGGGTCTCCTTTTCTCAGGCTGCAGTTCATAGTTCCTATTGTTTTTGGTGCCTGTCCCCAGTGGCTAAGGTTGGTTCAGTGGGTTGTGTAGGCTTCCTGGTGGAGGGGACTGGTGCCTGTGTTCTGGTGCATGAGGCGGGATCTTGTCTTTCTGGTGGGCAGGACTGCGTCCAGTGGTGTGTTTCAGGGTGTCTGTGAACTCAGTATGATTTTTGGCAGCCTCTCTGCTAATGGGTGGGGTTGTGTTCCTGTCTTGCTAGTTGTTTGGCATGGGGTGTCCAGCACTGGAGCTTGCTGGCTGTTTGGTGGAGCTGGATGTTAGCGTTGAGTCAGAGATCTCTGGGAGAGCTCTTGCCAATTGATATTACGAGGGGCTGGGAGGTCTCCGGTGGTCCAATGTCCTGAACTCAGCTCTCCCACCTCTGAGGCTCAGGCCTGACACCCGGCTGGAGCACCAAGACCCGTCAGCCACACGGCTGTGCAGAATATGCCCCATCAAGGTCACCTCAGGATGTGATCCAACGACATATCTGGCCAGCCACTGAAGTAACAAGAAGTCTTCAGTGCCCTTGAAACAATGTGTCCACTGTTCAAGAACAGGACCGGAGGGACTGCACTTGATGCTTGCTCTCCAAGGAAGACAGTCTTTTTTTTTTTTTTTCCTTTGTGCTTAGTGTAGTTTCACCTGCTCATAGGGTGCCGAGTGCAGAGGCCTTGCACCTTGCACTCTTCAGACCAGGGTTTCTCATGCGAAACAGCTGTGTCTGACACTTCGGCTCAGCAGACAGTTGGTGGAAGCACTCTCAGCCCTTCCAGTCACCAATGCACTGAAGATTCTACCCAGTAAAACAAGGAAAAGAAGTGTTTAAACTTCCAGATTGGAAAGGAAGAATTAAAACTGCATTTGCAGATGACAGGATCATCTGTGTAGAAAATCCAATGGTATATACTCAACTACTAGAACTATTATGTGCATTTAGCATGGCTGTAAGATACAAGATCAATATCTAAATTATATTTCTATATACTAGCAATGAACACTCAAAAACTGAAATGAAAAATACAACCTCAGTTACAACAGCATCAAATGTATGAAATACTCTGGGATAATTCAGACAAAGGTGTGCAAGACCTGTGTACTGAAAACTACAGAAAAATTGCTGAGAGAATTTGAAGAACACCTAAAGAAATGAAAAGGTTACTTTGTTCATGGGTTGGAACATTATGTATTGCCAAGAGGTCAGCTCTCCCTAAATCAATCTATAGATTCCACACAATCCTAGTCAAAATCTCAGCAGGATATCTTTTTGTCAAAATTGATAAACTTATTCTAAAATTTGTATGTAAATTTAAAGAACCTAGAATAACTAAAAAACAAAACAAAAACTTGACAAAGAAGAACCAATTTGGAGGTCTCTCACTACCTGATTTCAAGACTTATTCAAGCTATAAAAATCAGGACAGTATAATATTGGCATTAAGACAGAGAAGAAAATCAACAGAATAGGTACTTGAGGAATAGATCTACACATATATGGCAAACTTCCCTTCTACACATGCACACACGCACGCACACACACACACACAGAGTCAACATATGAGGTCATCAGGAGCAGGTGTTTGGGGCGCACACCACTAGATCATCTTTCAGCTCCCATGTAGACTAAACGATCAATACTGTTTCCAGCTAAGCCTTCATTCCTTCTCGGCAAAGAATATGATGTAGCCATTTCTGCCTGATGACAAAACCAATCCACTGTCTTGGACGTTGACCAGCCCACGTGTCATCTTACGGGTGAGGAAACAGGGCACTGGTAATTGGGGATCATTAGAGGTTGGTTCAGAACAAGACATCCGTCCCTTAATTCCAATCCAGTGTCCTGTAGATGACGGGCCTGAGGACAGAATAACTCAAAACTCAGTAGGACAGGTGCAAAATACGGTGCAGATAAATATAAGCTGCTAAATTGTCCAAAATTAGCCTGGCACCACAGGACACTTTTATTTGATCTACCTTTAAATTTGTTGGCTTAAGACATTTATGATCTAATAAGCGTCTTTAACAAGAATGAAACTAGGAAGGCTAATCATATTTCTTCTGAAAAAATACCCAATTGAAAATGTGCTCTTTCATATTCTTATTGGTTTATTCTACTATCGAAGCAACCTTCCAATTCTGTAAGTCATAAGCGTAAAAGGATTAACTTGTTTTTATAAATGTATTTTTCCTCATTGGGTTACATGCCACCAATATGTTCTAAAATTATGTGTCTAGGGGATTCCCTGGTGGTGCAGTGGTTAAGACTCCGCACTTGCACTGCACGTGGTGGGTACGAGTTCAATCCCTAGTCGGGAAAGTAAGATCCCACAGGCTGCACAGCATGACCCGAATTTTTTTTTTTAAATGATGTGTCTAGATCAAATACAATTAATATCATTCTACAAAAGAAATTAAGATATATTTGTAAAATGAAAATACGGCCATTCTGTGGCTTCCCTGGTGGCGCAGTGGTTAAGAATCCGGCTGCCCATGCAGGGAACATGGGTTTGAGCCCTGGTCCAGGAAGATCCCACATGCCATGGAGCAACTGAGCTCGTGGGCCACAACTACTGAGCCCGTGTGCTGCAACTACTGAGCCCGTGTGCTGCAACTACTGAAGCCCACGCACCTAGAGCCCATGCTCCACAACAAGTGAAGCCACCGTAATGAGAAGCCCGCGCACCGCAATGAAGAGTAGCCCCCACTTGCCGCAACCAGAGAAAGCCCGTGTGCAGCAACATAGACCCAACTCGGCCAAAAATAAATAAATTAATTAACTTAATTAATTTTTTAAAAAAAGAATATATGGCCATTCTATACGTTAATGACAATTCATTAATTATATATATCCATTTGTAATATTTTCAGAATAAAATTCAGTCTCGATTTTTTTTATAGTATAGAAAACTTAAAAGACTAGGAAGTAGTACAAAATAGGCATCCTGGGTTTTTTAGGGTCCGATTTTTTTTAAACCCTAAAATATTTTCCTGTTCCTTATAAATCTCTTTAAATAAAAAGAAAATATTTTGGGGTTTGATCAGTGGCATTACATTAGTCAGGATTTTACTGCATTTACGCATTCCTAATCATTGTCAACAGAAAATCTATCAGATTTTCTGATAGATTGACTGGGACAATCATTGACTGGGACAATTAAAAATAAGAATTAAAGCATCTTAATTGCAAAGGAATTTTCAAAATTATTCACTCACAATTCATTATCAATTCTACCTATGGTAATAAACTAATGAGAGCTTTTAAGGGAGTATATTTTACAGCGAAAAACATACTCTAAATCTCTCTTACACATTTAAAAATTCTGGTGAAATATCTGTTCTAGACATATGGGCTACTTGGAGACAGAATGTTTGGCTAAATATGTACTTCTTCATTACAGTTCAGATGAGGTTATTACTTGATATAATACATATAAACTGGCAACAGGGGACTACAGGAGACAGCACGTCCCTCCTCCTGAGATTAACTGAACATTAAATTACCTTGGTTTGACAGTGGACTAGAATATCAGCAAGCCTTATAATTCTCTATCACGTCTTCGTTTGTTTATAAAAGACAATCCTAAAGCATTTCCTCCTAAAACCCTCATGCTCCTTCTGTTCAATTACAGAGGAGAAAATTTAACAGCCTGTGTCATCAGTAATTAAGAAATCAAGGTAGTGCTGTTCCTTTGCACAGTGCAAATATAGAACATGGACGTGTATTCCCGTGGATGTATACACATGCATTCAGAGGGACGTCGGTGGACTGAAGAGTGCTTGGGTAGGCCGATGCCTCTCAAGTTGTTTTTTTTTAAGCTTCTAAGTTCAACAGCAGTTTTGGACCTAAAGGGTCCCACCAATTCTGATTGTTTTCATTACAAAAGCATGTTTTAGCCAATCACCATGGAAAACAATATGGAGGCTCCTCAAAAAATTAAAAATATATCTATTATATGATCCAGCAATTCCACTACTTGGGAATATACCCAAAGGAAATGAAAACAGTTATTTCCAAGAGAGATATGCACTTCCCTGTTCACTGCAACATTATTCACAGTAGCCAAGATATGGAAACAACCCAACTTCCCATCAGCAGATGAATAAATAAAGACGATCTGGTATATATAAACAACGGGATGTTATTCAGCCAAGAGGAAAGAAGATATCCTGCCATTTGTGACAACACAGGTGGCCTCGGAGTACACTGTGCTATAAGTGAGATGCGTCAGACAGAGGAAGACAAGTATGGTATGATTAATCTTATACATGGGATCTAAAAATGTCAAACTTGTAAAAATCAGAGAGAAAAATGGCAGTTACCAGGGGATGGGGTTGGGGGATAAGATCGATGTTCTTTAAGGTTACAAACCTGCAATAAGCAGTAAATCAGCCACAGAGATTTAATGTTCAGTAGAAGAAATATAGACAACAGTTCTGTATTATAATTACGTAATGTGATAAATATCACTACAGTGTCAATCATAGTACATTATATAAATGTATCAAAGCAACAAAGTTGTGCACCTTAAATGTACACAATGTTTTACGTCAAATATATTCAACTAAAAAAATGCCGTAAAGAAAACAGAAAGCACGTTTTTATACTGAAAAGGAAGATCTGTGAGGGGGGTGGAGTTACACTGGATATCAGAATACACAAAATCTTCATAATGATGATGTTGTTGAACTGGCACAGAAAAACAAAGAATGGAATGGAATGGAGTAGAAAATAAGAGAAATAGACCCAGGGATATACAGAAATCTAGTATCGGATGAAGCTGGATCTCAAATCATTTGGGGAATAATGGATGTTTTAATGAATGGCTATATGGTAAATGGCTGCAGCCGTTTGAGAGAAGATAAAAATTAGATTCACTCCTTACACCATACCCAAGAATGAATCCCCAGTGGACCCAAGATCTAAATGTAAAAAGAAATGAAACCACAATAGTACTAGGAGAAAAAGTGGGAAAATTCTTTTATGAGCTGGGTGTAGGGAAATGGCTTTCTTAACAATGAGGCAAAGCCCAGACTGAATAAAAGAAGGGATCGATAAATTTGACTACATTAAAAAAAAACAACCTTCACATGGTATAAAATTCCATAAATAAAACCAAAAACAAAGACGAATGAGGAGAAAATATTTGCACTATTTATTACAGATAAAGGACTAATACTCCCAATATACTAAGATATTGAAGAGCAAAAATAAAACAAATGTGGCAAAGTATCACACTAGATAAATCTGGACAGAAGGAATGCTGATTGTAGCATTCTCACAACTTTCAACTAATGTCAAGATACAAAAAAAGAAGGCTTTAAAAAATAAAATTATGGTTTCCCTAGGAATAGCTTGTTCCTAGCACACAGTACACACTCAGAAAATGTGTCTTAAATCAGTATTGTAAAATGAATAAAACTTATATAGAATTTCGATTTATATAAAATTGAATTGGAGTGTGTGCGTATCATAAACTGGTCTTCAAAAAAGATTCCATTTAACTTTCTAAAGCATGTGTTTATAAAGGAATGTCTATTTGCATATTATCATATGCATGAGAATCAGAGCTAAGAGTCACTTTAGTCTCAAGTTATCCTTTCAATGTTAGTAGCTGTCAGAGTGTCTGATGTTCTGACGAGGGGATGGACTGAGGTCTGAACTCCCCGTAGGGAGTGAAGACCCAGCCGTGACTGGAGTCCCTTTTACTGCACGTTACTTTCCCAAGTTTCCCATGAGACTTCATATTTAAGGAGGCACCGGGAGTATGTCAGCATCAATTACACACAAAGACGACGGAAGTGCTGTCTCACCGACGACCATCAGCATCATTGCTGAATGTCCTAGTTTACGGTCTTAACTGGTCGTCACCAGGGGCTTTGCCCACCACTGTAGCCACCCTTCAACTGGGTCCTGTTTCCATTTTGCCATCATCACTTTAGGAAAATACGGGTGAATATGATGAAACTTACCCAGGCAGCCAGGAACTTCTCAAGACGGTAGAACTAGAGGTGCGTGGGGAAAGAACTGCAGTGTTTGTGGGTAACACCAAGACTTTCTAAAGAAAGAGAGAAAGCGAGAGAGAAACAAACGGGAGTCAGAACTATTCATATGGAACAGGGAGAAAGGACAAAAAGAGAGAAACTGGAATTAGTCACATGGAAACATTCTATAATTATCAGTCATATATCGCCCAGAATCCATTCGGAGATGCACAATGAATAGAGTAAGATAACTTCATTGTCTCGCTTCTTAAACTCTCTCCTTATCAAATATTACTTTGGAAATACCCGGCATCTCCTTTTCAAGACTTCTGCAGCTGTGACATTCCTTCTCTGATAAGCATTAGGGGAATGGAGTGAGATTCTTTGTTGCCTAGTTTTATACGTTTTAGCTAAAAACCACAGCAGATAACTTTGAGTTTTACATATTTGGATTTTCTCCTCAAATGCTGGACATGCTTTGTGTTTGGAGAAGCATCATCTTTCAGAAAAAGAGAGGCTTAAAGGCCAACCAGTGGAACCGCCGACACCTGGAATTCTGGCTGCGTGCGGGGGCACGCAGAGGAGTCAGCCAGACCGGGGGTAGCTCAATGACCACACTGGGGTTCTCTAGAAATACTGTTGTCTTGGGATTTCCTGGGATCAGGATGTGCTGGAGAGTTTTGCTACTTTTACTTTTCTGCTTGTAGTGAGAATTTTCATCACAGCTGCTCCACATCTCCTGTCTTCATTTGACAGCACTGTTGTTGCGCTGGATTTTTCTTCCTGTTCCTCGGCATTTTGTGAACACAGCTTCTAGGTCTAGATCACTTTCTATGGTGACTGTTCTAAAATGTGGTCTTTTTAATGGACGATTGTGGTGGGGTGGTAGCGTTTGGGAAGGGGAATCAATTTTCCCTCCTTCTTCCGTTTTTCCCTAGATGGCCATGCCTTTAAGGGGACGTTATTTTGATTATTTCCCCCAAGGCAATGCTGCTCTCCAGCTGCTACACCTGCACTCCTTCCTTTGAAGCCTGTTCCCTCTTATCACGTTTTTGGGGGTTTTTTTTTTTGTTGTTGTTGTTGTTTGCGGTACGCGGGCCTCTCACCGTTGTGGCCTCTCCCATTGCGGAGCACAGGCTCCGGACGCGCAGGCTCAGCGGCCACGGCTCACGGGCCCAGCCGCTCCGCGGCACGTGGGATCTTCCCGGACCGGGGCACGAACCCGTGTCCTCTGCATCGGCAAGCGGACTCTCAGCCACTGCGCCACCAGGGAAGCCCATCTTATCACGTTTTGTGAGCCACAAAGATCCATGCTGAGTACTAGGGTGCTTGTAATTTTTATAATGTATATAATATTTATGTAAAACCTTTATTTTATAATTTACATAACATTCATATAAAATGTAAAATCTGTTTTGTAATTTATATCATATTCACACAAAATGGAATGGTTATAATTTATGGTTTAATGTTTATAACTACATTGTGGGTTTTCAATCCATACTATGGACTGAAGAATTTTAATGGGAGTGAAGTAACACACTCTCAAATTCCAAATTCTTTGACAGAATTGTGAATTTTCTTTTCATTTCAGAGTCAATAAAATCTCTCATCTTACTGAAAACTGAAGCTAGTAGATTACAGTGCTTGGGAATCAATACAATTCATTTTTGATTCAAAATTGAAAGTGAAAAAAAAAAAACCAGTGAATTCTGGCATGAGATTATGAGCGTGCAGTCGCAGAGCTTAGCTAAGAAGAGCAAGAAATTTAATAAATAAAGTGAGAACGATTTATTATCATACATCCTTTGGGAAAAGTGTGCAAGTAAGAAACGTATTAAAAAAATAAGCAAACGTGAAGGGACTTCAAAAAACAGCAGCCGACTCCGCAGCTATGCTAGCGTAATAAGTTACACAGCATAATACAAGAAATGCAGAATCGGTATTTTTCAAGTGAGACATTCCACTAATATTTGAGTTCCAATATTTTGACAACTGCCAGCGATGGCAGGTGCCTATAAAACTAGAATAAATGTTGTCGTAATACGTTATTGAAACTTTATATTTATTTTTTCACAAATGGGAACTATGTTTTGGTGTTTTCCGAACAGACAGCCAAATGTTCACCGTCTGAAGAACGAAGACACAGCTATTCTACAGAGAGTAACTGACCTGGAAGACAAGACAGCAACTTCAACCGGTGGGGCTCTTCGCCTTAATACCTCTGGCTCATCCAGTAAACAATGCACAGAGCAACGGTCCTGCCTTGTCACCTCCCCATCATATGCTTCACATGCTGATTCTTCTTGATCTCACCTACCTTCCCTACTCCGATAGATTCCCGCGTATCTGAATTCTAAAATGCATTCCCAGTTCACGTATCCAGGGCGTTCTATAATAAAATCAATAACCCTCAGACGCACATACATCTATAGTAAGTATCATACCCAGCACAGCCGGACCCAGGGCATTCTATAATAAAATCAATAAACCCTCAGATGCACATACATCTATAGTAAGTATCATACCCAGCACAGCCAGACCCAGGGCATTCTATAATAAAGTCAATAAACCCTCAGATGCACATACATCTATAGTAAGTATCATACCCAGCACAGCCAGACCCAGGGCATTCTATAATAAAATCAATAAACCCTCAGATGCACATACATCTATAGTAAGTATCATACCCAGCACAGCCAATCTGTAGCATCCTTGATAAATAACAAGTGCTGGCTTAGTGTCCAAGAAAAAAAGAAGATGAGTTTCTGATTGCACCTCTTAACATTGTAGAGAACTCTTCAACTCCAGCATATGACTTCAAGGAAGAATCCTTGACCAATCTCTCAGGTGCTATTTTGTCCAGATGTCTGCTTTGCAGCAGGGCGTGCAAATTTAGAGGCATCTACCCCCGGTTGTAACCGTGAAAGTCAATCTCTCAGGAGAATATTCAGTTTTCAGGAAAATAAATATGGAAGATACAGACACTGGAAAAACGACCTACACTTACTTTAAGCTGCAACTGCTCTTATTCTGCAAGAAGTCATTTTTGTGAAAGAGCCCGGTAGCTTTTCCATGCTTCCAGGAATTAATTCTTCGCTGAGACAACTCCCTCAGAGGCTGGAGAAGTTTGCTTTTATCGCACCTCCCTACATGCATCAACTCAACAAAATAATTTCTACAGCTCACATGAAGTATGTTCTTAGCCTAAATGAATGAGAGCTCAGTACATTTTAAGGTGATTTTAATAATTTGTAAGGCCCCTTGGGTTAAATGGCCCTGCCCAGCTATGTTGTAGAACTGGGGGCGAATAAATTATTTGGGGGGGGGGGAATGGGGTTGTCATGGGAACCAATGGCTTGAAATAATATCAGTATATCCCGACTAGCCTGCACATGAAGAACAGATAGAGCAGTAACAGGCGCTGACAGAACCACATGTAAGTGGAAGAACCCAAAGTCAGGAGGACACAGAGGTGGTCCGATTCCTACTTCTGTTCTGTCTTACAGGAAAAAAAAAAAAAAATCCCATTTTTCAGATAAGCCAACTCATTTCATAACTCCACACCCTCCCCCACTTAGTTATTTCTTCTCCAACTTTCCCGTCTTCTCCCAGCGCGGCTCAAGCCCCTGCCCCATCAATTTCCGCTGGAGTTCAGTTTTTAAATATCACCCCTTCATCCAAACGCCGCTCACCTACTCCAGGAATGTCTAGATGCTTCTTCCTTTTGAGTTGCTCTTGTTCTGCTGTGTCCACTGCACCGCCTTTTATTTTACCTTTACACCTCTGTCATTCTGGGTATGTGCGTGTATGTGAGGAACATTTATTTACGCAGTGAGACGACACACAAAAGAAAACAAGAAAAGGATGAACACAGGATTGAGGACAGCTGCTTCCCCGGACAGAGGAACAGAAGGAGGTGGGGTGGGGAACCACATAACAGTATGTAGGTTATGCTTAGGTTCTGTTTTTGTGTGGTTGCCTCTTTGACGACTATAAACACACAAAGAAAGGCATGAGCCATTTCTAGACTAATGACGAGAGTAGGTCGTGAGTCAAGACTCATGTTTCACGTATGTTTTTGGAACTGAGGTCCAAAAACAAGAAGGTGGTACAGTTACGTCATTTTTGTGTATTTTCTGCTTTCCCACTGGTCAAAGCTCTTCAAAGATATATGACAAAATTCTTAGTTCCCGTGTGAATGTGAGCTAACACTGCATTTCCTCATCTGTCAAATGGGCATGATTACAGTATCTACTTCATAAAGATGTTATAAGGATTAAATATATTATTGCAGGAGAAGGTTCTAGAGAAAGACCTGACACAGAGTGGACACTGAAGAAAAGTTAGCTCTTGTTCATGGGACTATTAAATGAATTCTGCTTCTGCTGTCATTTAACCAGAATTCTGGAGGGAGACACGCGTCTACTTTGGCTCAGGGGTCCTGGAATGTCAAAGTTACATGTGGTGCCATTCTCTTGGTCTCTCTTTCCTTGATGGTTACATCATGTCAGCTGTAGCTCCAGCCATGTCTCCATCTCAGGCAAGAAGAAGGGAAAAGGAGAGAATAAAAGGGAGAGGTCAGCTAAATCCATTTCAGGTCAAGGCACCCTTGTGGAAGCCGAAGCAATGATATCGCTTAGCTTCAACGGATGGTACACCATATGCAGTCCTCTTCTCCTGGGAGACATTTAACTCCCAGAACAAAGCAAGAGGACCACTCAGTTTGAGAGAAAGGACACTGAAAGTTGGGCAAAAGCCACTTTCAAGAGCTCCTCGACTTCCACTCCTATCTAACCAGGCTCGTTTTATCCCGTCCAGCCTAATAATCAGTCCCATTGAAGAGAAGTTGTAGACCAACTAAGCTTTGTTCTCTTCACCTGCAATGAAGACCATGTCTTCTACAGCAAGCGGTAGGTTGTGTTATTGGTAGAACTATAAAATTCTACCAAAATACTCTGGTAGAACTATAAAATTATGAACATCTTCTGTTGTACTCAGCATTTATGTAAGTGCCAACTTATTCTGAAACTGAGCTTTCTTGACACCCCACTTACTTACACCCATGCCTGTCTGTCGTTTTTCCCTTGAGGGCTTGTCAGAGAATGTGGACATAGTCTTTGAATATGCCAAAGTCAGAAACCTCCTAATCTGCAGCCTCAAGGATTGGGATTTTATGTGTAAAATTTCATTTCCAAGAATATCTATTCTGCCTGAGTAATTTTTCTGTGGAGAATCTCAAGCTACAAAAACATAGTGTATCAATTGATCGTTTGCCTAAAATCAAGTGGAAACACTCAAAGTTCCCCCTTGTATGAGTATGAACGACTCCGCAAAGTGTCTGAATTGTACCTAACTCCAAAATGTGAACTGTTTTAAATCAATTCTTCCATCGTGGTCAGAATTATGTCCGAGTAATGGATTTCCACTAGAATTCTAGGAATTAATAATTTAACCTACCTCTTTTTTAAAAAATCACCTTTACATACCACTTTTTAAATTTTAAATTTCACTTAATGTTAAAATGAGTGAGACATCCAGATAATTCAAAACTCATGAATGTTTCTTTTGATATTTCATGCTTATACTTTTGTTTTCTCCAGGTAAGATTTTTATGCAGCCATAGTGTTTCCTTTCTGCAAATTTTTAAAAAAATGAATATATAATCCTTTTAACCCCTTTCCAACACAAAAGTTACTTCTTTTTTTTTTTTTTTTTTGTGGTACGCAGGCCTCTCACTGCTGTGGCCTCTCCCGTTGTGGAGCACAGGCTCCGGACGCGCAGGCTCAGCGGCCATGGCTCACGGGCCCAGCCGCTCCACGGCACGCGAGATCCTCCCAGACTGGGGCACGAACCTGCGTCCCCTGCATCGGCTGGCGGACTCTCAACCACTGTGCCACCAGGGAAGCCCAAAAGTTACTTTTTTACATACATTAATTTGCACCATATTTTTTCACCTAATAGATCATAAAGAATTTTTATATACTTAGCAGTATTTTTCCTGCTAGCTTTCAAACTTTTTAATCTGTCCAGTCCTACTCTGCTCAAAATCTTTAATCTGCACGTCAACATCCATGGCTTTACCTCTCCTGGGCATGTACTTTGCATTTCTTTCACCTAAGACAGGTTTCATTACCCTTAAAGACCAACAAAGCTAGGTTATGCATTGCCCCTTACTACCTTCAGAAAGTTTTGCAAGAGATAAACTTCCAAAAACTCCATGAACACTTAAAAGCCAATCTGAAACATACCTGACAATAGTCGCAAATCTAAGACGCATTCCAAACAACAAAAAACAATATGATTTCAAGGCCCTCTGACATTAGAGAATCACCAGCCAAAATTTATGTCTGCAACGCTGAAGATCCGAAATCAACAATCTCAAGAATATTCAAGGTGCCTTTGCATCAAATGTTCCCTGGGAAAGGTGATAGGGTAACAGAAGATTGATTTTCTTCTACCAATTCAGTATAAAATTGAAAAACAAACAAAGGTCATTAGGGAGCTATAGGGTAAGTGTTGATCGTTCTGGAAAGTTTAAGGAAGCAACAGGTCGTGAATGATTATTATAAAATCGTGGCATTGGAGACACATATTTTCTTCATGTGTTCCAGAATTCCAGAACCAGGACACGTTCCTGAAAGTTGGAAGGTGATAGTTTATGACAAAAGGACTCACTGTTTACACACCAGGCAGGAAGGATGTCGAACTCATTTCTGGAAGGGTCTATAACAGATGGGGAGTATAAGTAGGCATAGAAGGCCCGTGATAAAATCAGAGAGGGTGAATCACAAGGAACGTAGAAAACTAGTGATGATTTATATGTCTATCTACAGACACAACATTACGTAGGATGTTTGCTTCATCTAAGCAAGAGTCTTTACACATCTGTCCAAGACGGAGCACCCGATGTCTTGTGTAGTTGGTCTGAACTAGTACCCTGTGCGCTAGGTCCTCATCCAACGGGTTAGTTTCCCTTCAAAGACTGGAGACCCCTCTGTCCCCATCACTGGACCAGGGCTGCGGCTTTGCCTGGCTTCTTGGCAGTAGGTTGGTAAACAGCTCACCTCAGGACTCAGCCAACCTTGGTAGTCCAAGCAAGTACGGCTGGACCAAGGTAGGCAGCTAACGGATGCAATGAGGCTGTAGGTGAGAATGTGGTTTCAGAAGGTACAGCTGCCCCAGTCGTGGAATCACCCCCAGGAGAAAGAGTTTATTGGGGATAGGATGATGGAAACTGGTATAAATAGTTTACTGGAGAAAGATAATGGAAGAACCTGATATAGTTTATTGGGGACAGGATGATGGAAGTTGGTACAAAGAGTTTACTGTGACTAGTGTGATGGAAGATGGTGTAAATATTTTTTAGGTACGGGGCAAAGGAAGTTACTATAATTTGTATAAAACAAACATTTTATTGGGAGTAGGATAAAGGAAATTGATATAATTTACTGGGGACAGGACGATGGGCGTGGTGCAAATACTAATTTCTTGGAGATCTCACTCGCTGTTTGCTCCTACAGCTAACTCTTGTTCCTAGTAGCTTGTCCCCTTGCGCGCTTTGTAATTTGGGTTTGTGTACTTCTGTTAACATGTGCTTTATCTGTGAGAAATCTTCTGCTCATTTTGAGCATACATCCATCTAAGGAAGAGTTACTTTCCAGGTGCCAGGCACCCTGTGTCCTCATAACACTAGGGCATTTTAAGGTAATCGTGTTATCATTGTCTTGGGTCTTCTTAAATCGTGCAAGAAATGTAAGGTCTAACCTCCCGAACTCTGCGACAACAGTTCTATAGTTATAAAGTCTTGGAGGAAACATTTTTCCAACCTGGATTTCAGATCAGAAGAGTACATTTTCTTCTTCTTTTAAAAAAAAAAAATTTATTTATTATTTATTTATTTGGTTGCGCCGGGTCTTAGTTGCGGCAGGTGGGCTCCTTACTTGTGGCTTGAGGGCTCTTTAGTTGTGGCATGCAAACTCTTAGTTGCAGCATGCACGTGGGATCTAGTTCCCTGATCAGGGATTGAACCCAGGCCCCCTGCACTGGGAGCACAGAGTCTTAACCACTGCGCCACCAGGGAAGTCCCCTGCATACATTTTCTTCTTACTTCCTTGTTTTAGCAGGTGGGTTTTTCTTTCTAGTGCAATGTTTGACTGGCAGAAGAGCCTTCTGAGTTCCTGGCTGCAAACAGGGATCTCAATTTGTGCTCCATCCTGGGTAGAAGACCAAGGTCTTGTGTACTCCCTTTGTTACAAGTGGAAATGCCTAATCCCCTCAGAGAAGCTTTGAGTCCTCTGAACACTCTTATTCCCTGTCCTGTTACATTTCACCCTCTAGAAGTTAATTACTTCCACTTTCTTATAATCTGCTGTGTGTGTTTTTTTAACATTTTTATTGGAGTATGATTGCTTTACAATGGTGTGCTAGTTTCTGCTGTATAACAAAGTGAATCAGCTATACATACACATATGTCCCCATATCCCCTCCCTCTTGGGTCTCCCTCCCTCCCACCCTCCCTATCCCACCCCTCTAGGTGGTCACAGAGCACCGAGCTGATCTCCCTGTGCTATGCGGCTGCTGTGTGTTTTAAAGAATGTTTGCCACGCCTTACCCAGAATTTTTATGTATTCTCCAGTGGGAATGTTGCTTTGGTAAAAAGTCTGCCATGTTGGTGGAAACAAAAATCCTACACTTCTTCCTGCCTGTGCATCCTGACTTTACTTCTCCTACTCACCTTCTTCGGTGAAGGATGCCAGCAGCCTCCCGATAAACTTCATTGACTACAGACTCTTTCTTATTTCTGTCTACTGGCAATGACTTCAGAGTTTAATTTTATTGAAGTGTTTTACTTACACGCCAATACCCTGCTCCAAACCTTACTATGCTCTTCCATTGTCCAATTATAGAACCAAATTTTGAGATTTCTAGGTCTATTTCAGTTTTTATGACGCTACTTGGACAAACTCATGTTGACTGCTTCTCAATGACTGGGCTCTTTCTTCATCAGTCTGATTTAAGTGAGGTCTCTCAAAACATTCTCTTCTCATTCTCAGGGCCGTTGGTCATTTTCTCCTTTTCTTCTGCGAAACAACTTCTCTTCTTCTTTATTTTGGAGGTAAATCCAAATCATTCTGCAAGTCCATCCTTGTTTACGCGGCTTTCTACTAATCAAGGTAGCTCTGACCCCAATAATACCCTGAAGCATTTCTTGTAATTGCTCTGAAGGAACAGGTAAATACTGAGACTTTTACTGTTTGTTGTTTTATGGGCATTTACCTCATGCTCCCAATTAGTTTCAATTGTAACAAAGATTTTAAAAAATGATCCATTCATCGCAAAGTGCCTATCCGAATGTTCATTGTACTTAACAGAAGAGCCACATAAGGCATGCTTTAAGAATGGTCTATGTAAAGTAGTGGTAAACTAATGTTTAATTATCTCTTTTTCTGAGAATGGAGAACACGGCATTTCTTCAATAAATTTGGATACTGCCTGCTAGGACTGGGCACCACTGAGTTCACAGTAGATCCATCACTTAACATGCAGCATGGTGGGTGGGGGAGGTACAGCATTCTCCATGCTCCCAGATCTTTAGGTCCATATTCTTCTCTCCAAGACCGTGAGCTCACCCAGCAGATGCACCATGTCTCCCTGTGCTGTATCCTAAACATTAGCGGATGACACAGTATCCAAGCTAAACTTCACTGCCATTTGGTGCCATTCAAGAAAATGTTGTCCAGATAAACGGAGAACAGCAAATCCTTGATGTTTTAGAAATCTAGAAGGTAGGTGGGCTACATCTCCTTCAATTAATCCTCATTAAGTTAATTCTTCAGAATGGGTTTGATGAGAACTTGGGCAGGAGACACTGTGGAATTTTTTTTTCTGATGAGTAATTAGAGTTCACTCTTCCCACACTTTAAGGATCATGAAACATAGAACAGTATCCACATCCTATATTGCAACTTATGGATTCTAAAGAAGACTCATTTGGGTTGATGGAGGGAGAGCAAATAGGAATTAGTTAAGCTGATGAGAACCAAAAAATAAGAAAAAAAATGTAAGCAATCTATATGCCTTCAGGAAGTTGAATATACATAACTAACAAAATTCCCTGGTTCTATTCCGTGAAACAGAGCCAAGAAAATAATGCATGATTTGACTTTTATAACAAGAAGTTATTTAATCCATGCCATTTCTCAGGATCTCTTTGGTCTAAAGCTTGCCAACTTTTACCAGCGTAAGTCAAAGATCATTATTTGCTTCTCAGCAAGACAGACTGTGCAACACCAGGATGTTGAAATATCACCATTTTAGTAGGTTGGGTGCATTGGGGACCCTAGGAGAACACAGAGGAAGAAAATGATTGATTTAACACACTGTTAATGGCCGAGGCTGCAATCCCAGTGGCATATGAGGCGAGCAGACATGGTAACCACAGACGTCATGAATAGCCCCGTGAAGGAAAGCGGCGTGGCCATTGTTTGCAGGGGACTCCAGGAAGTTTCTTTTGTTGGAGCAAAACTGTTTTTCAATACTGAAGGCAAAAGACATCTCTGGTAATGACAACCCTTTCAATCAACACTTAGTAAATGTGAAGAAAATGGACTCACGTACTGAGTCAAAGAAAAGAATAATGTTCTAGGTTGGAGGAACATTTCAATGACATCAAGAACAAAACAAATGTCCTGAGAGAGGAGTAAAGTATGCCTGTCTTGTTAAAGGTAGGACTTTAAAAAAAATTACATCTCTCACTACAAGGCAATTTCCCTAAAACCTCTCAACATGGGTCTACCTAAATTTCGAGAACAGTAGTTCTAAATCTTAAGAGACAAAAGTCTCCCATGTATATAACAGTATTTTATACACTGCTTGCATATTGTTACATAACAAATATTTGAAATACACCTCTTATTCTCATGTTGATATATTAACTCATATTAATAACAACGATATGGATGGCTAACTTTATATAGTGTTTACTAGGTATCAGGCACAAATGTTTGACACACAAAATAGTAACTCACTTAATTCTCAAAAGCTCTAAGAGGTAAGTAGTTTTTTATCATCATTCTATAGATCAGGAAACTGAGGCACAAAGGTCAAGGAATTGCCCAAGACTGCAAAGGTTATAAATGATGAAATATGAAACCACCACTCTTACTCATTATGCTATAACTTATTATTTAATAATAATATTAATAATAATATTATTATATTATATTATATATTATATAATATATATAATATATTATATAATATATTAATATTATAATATTAATAATATTATTAAATAATAATAATAATAATAACAGTAAATTCCCTAATTACAGTATAAAGAAGAAATAAATAGAAAGTAATATGTGATAATATAGTATGTATTTTCACCATATGACATAATGAAGTGGTCCAAAGCTTTCGGGGTTAAACTGCTTGCGCCAGTGACTCAAATACCATGAGCAGTGTTGGAATTCTTCTAAAATTGTTAACTCTTGGTAAGTTTCCAAACAAATAAACTACAATTTTCCCTCTAATTACTTGGCAGCTGTGCTCTTGGAAAATTCAGTGCCTATTGTAACTGTGCAAAAAAAAAAAAAAAAAAATACGCCTTGAATTTAGATATAAAATGCAGTTAGGTTCTAGGTTCAGATAATTATGGAGAGCTTTTTTATGTAAACAGATACTTGGAGGGATATTTCAAAGTTGTGTGGGAAATGGTACAATTCTTTTTTGCTTTTTTTAAATTACGTTCTGTTTCAATGTTATGGACACCGCAGAACTGTTTATCATTCCTGGCTGCCACCTGCTAAATGACAGCAGTGACACTAAATTATCATAATAACAGTAATAACAACAAAATGCTACAACCATCATTGAAGAGCTACTGTCCTAAAGAATCCATGGACAGAATTCAGGATCGCCTGAACTCTGCAGTTCTAGGCAAAATGTTGAGTGTAGGTGCCTTCTTCTAGGGGAGCTATCAGTAACTTTCAGCAAATTCTCAAATCATAAATTAACATCTATACCCTCAAAGTTAAGAAATTGATCTTGGGTATTCCATGATATTCTACTTTTTCCAATCCCTTTTCCATCTGGTAACCATTCTTTCAGGTTTGCAGAGGACACTCTTTGCAAGTTCAAAACATGCATAATTTTGACTGTTGCCTCAGCATCCTTCTCAACTTGGCGTCCATCACAGACTTTGTGTGGTTTTTTTTTTTGGCCGCACTGCGGCATGCGGGATCTTGGGTTTCTTGACCGGGGACTGAACCCACACTCCCTGCAGTGGAAGCACGGAGTCTTCACCGCTGGACCACCGCGGAAGTCTCTATTACAGACTTCTCATTTCCAGTAAACGACGCCAAAGACTGCCCAGAGCTGCATTAAAATGAGCTAGGACAGGCGGGATTGAGCACCGCTCTGAAGTTCCCAGATTCTGCCGGGATTTTTCTTGCTGGTTCTACGTGCAATACAGAGATGGTCTGCAGAGTCATCACTTAAACATACAGTTACATGTGAAGGGCAAAAGCTGCAGAACCTCTTACCCCAACCCCTTCCAGGTGCAAAGTCACGAGCGTCTCCTTTGAAGGGCGGTACGCAGGGTGCTGGCTAATAACGCAGCTTGTGTTGGCGCAGAAGCTGCTGCTGTGGACTCTTTCTGGTCTCCGATGATGGTGTCCAGTAGTACTGGCCATTTGGTATACCAGTTGAGCCACGGCTGCTGCCAGGACCCAGACTATACGCGAGGCCATCAGGGCAGGGTTCAGGGTAGCGACAGGACATTACTGGGAATATGGCAAACGTGTGCGGGAGAAAGGAAGGCTCAATAGTACTGTCTTACTGCATCTATAAATATTCTGTGAATGCCTGTGATGGTAGCTTCGCCATTAACGCTAGAGTAGAAATCCACTGTTATCTGTTTGTGTTTGGCCGTTCTGATAGATACGTACTGTCCATGTCACGGTGAGGGTCTTCAGCTAGCTGTCCAGATTTTGTAGCTGCCTTCAGTGGGGGTTACTACGTACTGTTCCCATGTGTTACAGGCTGAATTGTACGCCCTCAAAATTCACGTGTTGACACCCTAGCACCCGATATAACTGTATTTGGAGGTAGAGTCACTGAGGTTAAATGAAGTCATTAGGGTGGGTCCTGATCCTACAGGACTGGTGTCCTTATGAGAAGAGGAGATCAGGACACAGACACACAAGGAGGGACGACCCCGTGAGGACACAGGGAGGAGACGGCCGTCTACACGCCCAGGGGAGAGGCCTCGGGAGGGACCAGCCCTGCCCATACCTGGATCTTAGACATTCAACCTGCAGACCGAGAGAAAATAAACTTCTATTTTTTTAAGCCACCCAGTTTGTGGTACTTTATTTTGGCAACCCAAGCAGGCTAATCCACCATTTTATTGAGAACTAAAATGCATGAAACATATATATATACATATATGTATGTATATATTCACACATATATATATAATTTTTTTTTCCTTGTGATGAGAACCCTTAGGATTACTCTCTGTTAAGAAATATTTTTAATGATATGTGTGTGGGCAGAAACCCTTTCTAAGAGAACTAATATGTAGCTCCATCAATTCAATACAATTTATTTCTCAATCATCTTTGAAACAATTAATCATAAAATTTATAAATTTATGCTTTTGTTTTTGTGTCCCCATTTCTCACAAGAGACCTAGTGCAATGGTGAAATTACGTAGTCACCTTATTCGAATTCCTCTTTACCCGGACACTCCCGAATTCCAATTCCTTTCCTCCTCATTTCTCCCCTTTAAACGGTTAGTGGTTTACAGAGAATATTGAACACCATTCTCGGACAGTCCCCTCGTGTGTGGCCCTCCCATAGTGGCATTAACCATCGATTAAAATTTGAAAACGTCACCTTAAAGTTTCACACTATTCACGAAGTCTTTAATCCCCTCTGGAAAGTTACATCCATATTTCTTGTTGGTGGACCGTGTGACAGCTATCGAAGCAGCTGCCCAGCTGCCGGGCTCATGGGATTCCTCCCCGGTCATCCCTGTTGGTTCTGTCAACCCTAACAAACGAATCCTGGCCGAGAGGGGTGACTCGTAGGACCAACTGTAAAAGGGTTTTGTGTGGACGGCGACCTGTTTACACACTGTTCCCTCCCAGGATGATGGAGGAAGGTATTCAACACAGAGGAGTGAGATTTCAGAGTTTTCATCTGCAGCAGGAGTCTCTGGGTACGGACACTTTGAAGGAGAGATCACAGTTGCCCTAGAGAGCTTCCCTCGTGCGGCGACCATTCACGTCCACCCTAAAACGTGTTGGGGTGGGAGCCTGAGGAAGGCTGGAGGCCAGGACCTGGGGCAAGGAGACGATCTCCAAACTATCTCTGTGACCTTGGGTAATGCCTGGAGCATCAGAGCCTTGGTTTCATCAACTTGTCTCTAAAAAGAATTACAGGCACCCTGCCTATTTCCTAGTGTCAGAATGAAATAAAGACGTAGGCGTAAAAGTGTTAAGTCCATTAGAGAACATAATACAATGATAAAGCTAAATGACTCCCTCCTAATGATAATTATTAAGTGGTGCCTTTTTGAGAATGGAAGCGGGGATGTTTTAAATTCTGCCTCGTCCTTTATGTCTGGGATCCAGTATTGTTATTGTACATTTTTCATGCTTTCTCGTGGTGATTGCGTTAGTTCTCCTCTGAAACTGTTCATATGCGGGCAGGCTTCCAAACTCCTCCAAGTGCATGCGCTTAGGATAACCATACATCAACAGATTTTTACTGAAATAATGAGTTCTAATTATGAATATGAAATGGATTAAAAGACAAGACATGCCTACCCTGCAGTTGACCGGATTAGTGAAAAAAACAGGACTTTATGGGTATTCATTCCCATGATTTATTGCAAGGATACATAAATACCTGCTAATAAATCCAGTTCAGCTTCTCATTGAGAAATCATTATTCTAAGTGTCAACTCTAGCTAAGTATGAGGAGTTATAAGCCTGGAAAATGCGTGCACAAAAGGAACCCCAGGGTTTGAAACTGTACCAATAAATCTTAAAAAAAAAAAAAAAAAAAAAAACTTTTTAAAACAAATCCTTATCTTACATTTGGGATATAAGTGAAAGATTCAGAAATCATGACCATAAATATATACAACGATGGCCAGAACAAGCCATCACCTCATTTGAATTTAACACAGGCGAATTTCCGAGTGGTAAGTATTAGGAATCACAGCGTGAGAAGTATTATGTTAAATGAACGTTTAAAGGGATTTCTACTTGCAGGAGTTAGTAGGGGGATATATGCTGTTCTGACCCCTTGCCCAGATCTGTACAGGGCAGACGGAGATCTCTTCCAGCCGTTGGAACTGGGTGCTATTAACCGGTCACAGCTGCTCTCCTCTGTAGAGAACCGCCCTTGGTGGAGAATAAGTTGCCCCACCTGGAAAGTTGCCCCCTACCTACCCACCCTGAAGACCCCACAGCCAAAGACCTCCTGCTGTGGGGGCTACAAGTGGTGGTCCTTCTTGCTTCCAAGCTGGATGGTGCAATCTGTGCTCCAGGGGCCCTGCCACCATGATATCAGACCAAGGCTCTCTTTTACCAGGGGCTGGTCCTTTCTCATGTCTCTGCACCTTCCTTGCTGGTTTTTCCCTCAGTGAATCAACGGCGCTCAAATTCCGGTCTCAGGTTCTTCTTCTCGGGAACCCGACCAAAGACTCCAGCTACTTCCAATGATTCTTCACCCGCGTGCCGCCATTCCAGTTCACCTGGGTGACCAACGCCCATGTAAGATAAGCAGGATCACCTCTGAAGCTGCAACAAATTCTCTCTTGTCTAGTGAAGCTCCTTGGTCAGAGTCTCAGCATCTGAACGTACCAACAGGACCTTCCTGTTTTCCCGTTTTGTGATTTTGCTCGTACAAAATTCAGAGGTGACTGTAAGTGCAGTTATTATCCTAAAAAGGGATACTGATGTTTCATTTGGCTTCAGTGAAGGAAGCGAAGCCTTGGTCATTTGAGCTTTACGTATCGGTGTCTGTTTTGAGAAGGGTGAAGATGTCTCCACCTGAAGAAGTAGCTGCAATGAGACATGGGCTTTCCGACTGCCAAAGCCCCTGTTCCCCATCACAACTTGGAAGCATCATTAAGAAATACATTAAGGGCTTCCCTGGTGGCGCAGTGGTTGAGAGTCCGCCTGCCGATGCAGGGGACGCGGGTTCGTGCCCCGGTCCGGGAGGATCCCACGTGCCGCGGAGCGGCTGGGCCCGTGAGCCGTGGCCGCTGAGCCTGCGCGTCCGGAGCCTGTGCTCCGCGATGGGAGAGGCCACAACAGTGAGAGGCCCGCGTACCGCAAAAAAAAAAAAAAAAAAAAAAAAAAAAGAAATACATTAAGAGCACAAGACGTTCTGAAATGAGTACACAGCACTTTGGTAGCTAGCAAAACATTTCCCGTTACTTGGCCAATGATGATGAAAGTAGCTATGAATAAGGGTGCTAATAATGGGGCTTAAAATATTCAAAACATCAAGAACGCTCCATACAGGAGCTACTTAAATAGATCCAAGGCTGTTGGTGACTCTCTGGCGATTAACTTAGAGGCATCTAACATTTTTCCTTTGCAACATCTGTATCCCTAGCAAGAGAAACAAGATCTACAGAGTCTTCTGTCATCCTCTTTTGGCTCTGAGGTGCACGTGCAACTATCACACAGAGATTTGCTTCCGTACATATAAGAGCAAGAATGGATGTGGAATTTACAGGGTGAGGCTGAATCTTGAATGCTAAATTCAACATGGCGGATTTCTGTGGATTTCTGTATCCTCTTGAGGCGCCATCTTGCTCTCGGGGAGAAGTGGAAACCAATGGTGACTTCTGACAGCACCTGCTGGCTGGGAGAGGATCTCCGGACCACACTGCCTAGAATCAAAACACTGCTTTGCACTCAGCACTTCTTGCTTGGTACGGCTGCCTGTCTGGGCACCAGTGCTCACTGTAAAAATGGGTGTGAAGAGTAACTTCTGGCTCATGGCTGTTGTAAAGATTAAACTGTGAAGTTAGCAAATGTAGCATACTTAGAAAGCTACCTGATGTGAAACACTCTACATTCTGTGCAAAAATATTATTAATCAATACACTAATTATTATGTATACACTATTGTGTATTATATTCTATATACATATATAATTATACATATATGTAATTATACCTTATATATATTATAATTATACATTATATGTAATTATACATTAGTATGTTATATTATAATTATACATTATGTGTAACATAATATATAACTACAATATAATTAATGATCAACTTGTTAATATACAATATATATAATATATTAATATATAATATATGAAATCTAAAATAATATAAAGTATATAATAAATGTATGTATATAAAAAGAGGGAAAGAAGAGACATATATATATAGACATATGTGTACACCTGTGTTGTATGTATATAAATGGAACATGCAGTTAACAAGTCTCTTGCATTCTTCGTTTTCAAACAATAATGACCTGACAAGGGCCCGTATGGGCCGGCACCATTTCTAGGCTCCTTGTCACAGGACATCTTGTGTTCTCTTCTCACACATGCTCCCTGAAACATCCAATTTTATACTCCTTTACACAGTATGAAGCATTAGATATGTTCACTCCACTGTAAAGATTGCTCTACTCAAGAGAAAGGAAAAGAAAGTCCAGACTAGAACATCTGATCATGGGAAAGAAAGTGACTTAGTAAAAAACAGAAAGATACCATGGACAAGGATGTAGGTTTTGTTCAATTCATGGATAATGGGTACTTACACTCCTGTAACTGATGCTAGGACTGAAATCAGTGCAACTCAACAGCCACGATTGAATCTCTTTATCTAAGTACATGAGCATATGCCCACGTGTTTGAACATATGTCCAAGATTCCCGGGGGCCTTAGTCCTTAAAAAAAAAACAAAAAACTTTATATTTTCAAATGGGAAGATCTCTACTATTTACTGCTTGATAGAGTGTTTGCTGATATATAAAAATGACATTTAAACAGAAAAAAACATGAAATGAATGAAAGAGGAAAATAGGGAGTTATTAATTGGATATTTCTCATTGCAGTTGAAACTTAGGAGAAACTATGTCACACGAGGAAAATAATGCATGCAATTTTCCTCCTGTCCTAAAACTATGGTTTTGAAAAGATAACTTGAGCTGTTTGATATTTTTGGAATATAGCCTTGTATGTGCGGGGAGGGAGATGAAAAGAGTTCTGAAGGGGGTGGAGGAAAGAATGGTGTGATCAGTTTTGCCATAACTCCTTCATGCCTCATTTACTTATTTATTTATTTATTTGGTTGCACCAGGTCTTAGTGACGGCAGCCAGGCTCCTTAGTTGTGGCTCACCAGCTCCTTGGTTGTGGCACATGGGCTCCTTAGTTGTAGCTGGCGGGCTCCTTAGTTGTGACATGCAAACTCTTAGTTGTGGCATGCATATGGGAGCTAGTTCCCTGACCAGGGATCGAACCCGGGGCCCCTGCATTGGGAGCACGGAGTCTTAACCACTGTGCCACCAGGAGAGTCCCTCATGCCTTCTTTATGTTGGTTTTTAAAACGCAGTAGCACATTAGAGAAGTAATGTATTTTGAAGTCCCCTGTGTACCTGCCCTCAATTTAATTTCCCTTCTTCTCTTCTCAGCAAACTCAATTTGGTTTTCGCAGTGTCCTGGATCCCTGAATTGTCTTGTCATTCTAATACATATGTGTCTACCTTTCTATCAATATTTACCTATTCATCTTTGTTTCTTTCCTTCCATATATCTATCCACCTATCATCTATCTAATCTATCACCTATTTATACCTATCTATCCATCCATCCATCTCTCCTTCCTCCCTTCCTTCCATATATCTACCCATTTGTCTATCATCTATCTCAATCATCTATCTCATCTATCATCTAGTTCTACCTATCTGATCTACCTACCTACCTACATCTATCCATCCATCATGTGTACGTCTATCCAACCACCTTCCATCCTTCCTTGTTTTTTCTTTCTTCCTGTTTCTTTCTCTCCTTCCCTGTATCTATCCATCTATCATCTATCTGCTCTATCATCTAACTCAATCATCTATCTCATCTCTCATCTATTTACCTCTCTACATACCTACCTACCTACATCTATCCATCATCTAGCTAGCTAGCTAGCTAGCTATCTACCATCTATCTATCTATTCGTTTTTAAAACTTAAGCAAATGGTATCATGCTGAAGGTCACTTCTTTTATTCATCATTCAACTTGAGACTCATTAAACTGATACCTATAACTACAGTTTGTTTATTTTACTTATAATTATTCCATCGTGGGTAGTTTCTCATTTTTCATTATTACGAGCATGTTACTGTGAACATTCTTGTCCGTACCCTATGCACACGGCCTGAGCTTCTGTGGGGTAGACACAGCTGGCTGGAGGCCTGAGTGCGTCTTCAACTCACCTGACGCTTCGACAAGTCTTCCCAAAGTGGCTTGCTCAGTCCACACGCCCTGCAACACTACGGACATCCACTCCTGCTTCACAATTCCCTCGGGGCTTGAGACTACCTGACTTAAATTTTTGCCCAACTTAAGGGAGTCTTATTCATGTCTGAACTTGAGTTTCCCTGTCCACAGTAATGCACACAGAATGTTACTGCCATTCAGGTTTTTGTCTTCTAAGTGCTACGCATGTCCTATTTTCTATGGAGATTTTTCCCTCTTCTTCTTTTTGATTTGTCGTTATCTGTGTGTGTACTTTTTTATATACTCTTACAAACATGTATATTCATTTACTGGCATTTTAAGCTTTAGATATGTAAAGGCTGTCATCAGCATTAGAATGCAAGTTTGAGATTATTACGGATTTTTAGTGGGATGTTTTTAGGATGATGTGAAGTCCCAAGCCTCTATTCCCTGCTTTGGTCTACAAGTCAATTGTATGTCACAGACACAGACCATACGTGTATTCTTATATATATGAGCGTATTATAATATATTCTTGATAGTAATCACAAACATTGGGGGTGAACAGTCTTCAGAGATTCTTGGCTTTTCTCTTTGTTGATGGTATACTATTAATCATCTGCGTATTCAAATTAACCAATTACAATAATTGGTTCTTTTTGTGTCTTAAATTCAGGAAGGACTGTTCCTTCACGATGGCGCTAAACTCTAGCTGTTTCGTGTCTTTCTCAAATAGCATGCCTAGATAAGGCTCTTCCTATTACATAAGGACAAAAACGGGATGACCATTTAAGAAGATACCAACGTTAAAAGCATGTTACGCTGTTGTTCTGGACTGAGCACATTTGGCTCTTATGGGAAGCAACTGCTCCATAAACACCAAGCTCACCATTATCACATTACACAGATATATCACGGTATGTTTCCAAAGTACTTTTTTTTTTTTTTTTTTGCGGTATGCGGGCCTCTCACTGTTGTGGCCTCTCCCGTTGCGGAGCACAGGCTCCGGACGCGCAGGCGCAGTGGCCACGGCTCATGGGCCCAGCCGCTCCGCGGCACGTGGGATCTTCCCGGACCGGGGCACGAACCCGTGTCTCCTGCATCGGCAGGCGGACTCTCAACCACTGCGCCACCAGGGAAGCCCCCAAAGTACTTTTAAATCTTTTTTATTTGTTATCACCCCGTGCCCTAGTTTTTTTAATTGGAAAGCATTCCCTCGCTACTAAATTCCTAATTAAATCCCCCAACTACACTATGAAATCTGTCCCCACCTTTTTTTTTCTTTTACAGGAAGTAGACACCATTTGAAGGAGGAATGCGTGCATCTTAATTATATTGTTCATCTTTGCACAACTAGGAACCCATCACCGGATTTCAGAAAAATAACTTCTGCCCAAGCTTGTTCTAAAGGTTTCTAAATTGGGGTTATTGTATTCTATGTCTTGTGAAACAAGCTTTACAAAATTCCCTTGGCTAACCTTGAGTAATAAGCCAGTCACAAAAGGACACAGTGGTATGATTCCATTTAAACGAGGGGCCGGGGACAGTCAGAATCATAGAGGCAGGAAGTAGAACGGTGGGTGCCAGGGACTGGGGGAGGGGGAATGGGGAGGTAGTGTTTCACGGGGCCAGAGTTTCAGCTGAGTGAGATGACAGTTCTGCAGATGGATGGTGGGGATACTTGCACAACGGTGGGAATGTACTTCATGCCGCCGAACCGTACACTTCAAAAGAGTTACCGTGGTTAACTTTCATGTTCTGTGTCTGTTACCACAATTTAAAATACTTTCACTCCCTTTAAAACGGATCAGTGCACTCTCATTGTACAAAGACAGCATAGGTGAGCAAAAGAAGAAATGATATCGCCTGAAGAAGTGATTTCCATTGGTCATTCCAGCTTCCTCATGGTTTATGTCGGTCCAAGTTTGTACGGGTCACACACAAAAAAGCAGGCCCTCGGGCTTCCCTGGTGGCGCAGTGGTCGAGAGTCCGCCTGCCGATGCAGGGGACGCGGGTTCGTGCCCCGGTCCGGGAGGATCCCACGTGCCGCGGAGCGGCTGGGCCCGTGAGCCATGGCCACTGAGCCTGCGCGTCCGGAGCCCGTGCTCCGCAACGGGAGGGGCCGCGACAGTGAGAGGCCCGCGTATAGCCGCCAAAAAAAAAAAAAAAAAAAGCAAGCCCTTGCTAAGATATTCTCTATGAGCGTTTTCCTACTGAAATAAATCGCCCTGTAACACTGTGCACACTTAAGTACAACATGCTCTTTTGATATATTTCTGTACTGTAATATAGTCGTCATTATAACAATAGCACCTTCATCACATCCCATAATGATGTCTTTTCCAGATATTTTCTATGGAATAGTTACAGTGCTGGTATTTCAAGAAGTACAGACCAGGTCATCGGAACCGAGTCATTTGTGTGCTAATTTCTAAAAGCAAGAGTTGGAGAAAAGACAGGCATCGTAGCGATGGTTATACCTGGCCAGAATCTTAGAGCTCTTCCAGTCCAATTTCAAACTCCTGGGTGTGGAGTAGAGGGGAAAACAGGTTAACGACCACAGGAAGATCGTTGGTGGGTGAAGAGGCTGGAGATCCGGATCTTCCGACCTTGGGGTTAAAACTTGCTCAACCTTCAACATCCAGAAACCAGGGATGCGTCTTCCGCCATGACCTTTACTCATCTCCTGTCTCCTGGCACTTTGATGAGATGACATCGGACATCTCGTCCATCACTTTTCTCTATAACATCAATTTTGAGGTTCAGCAGAGCAACTGTTTCCTGACCTACTTTTTTTTTTTCTTTGATACTCAATACTTAAGTTGACGATGTCGACTGTCTCACACATGAGGATGATTTCTTCAAGAAGAGTCTGGGCGTGCTTTGCTTGGGGCTTCCAAAAAAATGCACAGAAGTGTCTGTGATATAAGTTGCACCTGTTCAGAGATCTTTAAAACCCGCTACTCGGTAGAGGATCATCGATGCAAATCAGGGAAAGTCTAAAGTTCACACTGGAGACCTGGCCACGCATCTTTTGTCCTTGAAACTCCTTCTGAGGATTACGTGGTATTGTACACTGCTTGTTGTTTTTCTCTAGATCCTGTCTTGTCGAGGGCAGTGTCAAGAAGATAGTGCACAGGGCTGCTTGGCCATCGTGCACGTGCTAGCTGATCCCACAAATTATGTGCCTTTTATGAACATCTCAGACAAAAGGTGATTCTGTCCTCACTGAGTTTAATCAAATCGGTTCCCACCCCAAAGCTCCCAATGGAATAGCACTTGGAGTGACAGTTGGGAGGCGGGGAGGCAGCTGAATCACACAAGGTAACACATGTGAAATGACTCCATAAGCTTTAACGTGTGGCTTTCAGGGACTGTGATTCCGGATGCTATTATTACAATTAAAATCACTACTAAGGAGATACTTTAGACCATTTTTGATACTTTAAAAATAGGTCTTAGCCAACTACAACCAGTGTGCCAAATCTAGCCACCTGCCTGTATCTGTGTTTTAAGGGTTGGTGAGTTAAGAATGGTCTGAACATTTCCAAATGGTTACATTTTAAATGGTTGTATATATACATCTATGTTAATTTCCTCAACTTTGCATCTGGGTTCACCAAGTTGAATGTCTAAAATATTTACTTTGAAGATATTTAAGATTTTAAAATACTAAAATATTTACTTTAAGAAGAAGTTTGCAGAACCCCACCTTACATTTATACATTTTTAATTCAAAATGGGCATCAAAGGATATTCTACAGAACCTGCAAGAAGCGGGATGAGTATTACACCCAGGTCAAATATTATTTTGAGCGTTTGTACAGTAGGGCCCATGTCACTGAAGGATTACAAAAGAAATCCCCAAATATGTGAATGTGCTTTTTCTCTAGCAAAAGTCTATAAAACACATTTTGTAACTTAAAGAGTTTCGCTTTTGTTCTGCTCCAGAGATAATTTCTCAAATAATTACTAGTAAAGTGGTTTAGCTGCAGAGAAGTTAATCTTCTGGAGGAAACCATTTGTCATTCTCCTAATACTATTTACACAATTCTTATTAAGGTATCAGCCTAATAACTTTCCTTTTTTTTTTTTTTTTTTTTGCCTCTAAGCACTTATTTTATTTATTTTTTTGCATTCAGAATCTGTATTTAAAAAATATGGAACGCTTCAGGCTTCCCTGGTGGCGCAGCGGTTGAGAGTCCGCCTGTCGATGCAGGGGACGCAGGTTCGTGCCCCGGTCCGGGAGGATCCCACGTGCCGCGGAGCGGCTGGGCCCGTGAGCCATGGCCGCTGAGCCTGCGCGTCCGGAGCCTGCGCTCCGCGACGGGAGAGGCCACAACAGTGAGAGGCCCACGTACCGCAAAAAAAAAAAAAAAATATATATATATATATATATATATATGGAACGCTTCACGAATTTGGGTGTCATCCTTGCACAGGGGCCATGCTAATCTTCTCTGCATTGTTCCAATTTTAGCATATGCACTGCCGAAGTGAGTACCTAATAACTTTCTAAACAGGGTGACGGGTAACAGGAGGACAATTTCTAATCACTCAGGAGCCGTTTAAGTCCTGTGCGCTTTAAAGCACAGCTATGCATTCCTCAAAGTGCTTGCCGAGAAATTTCCGTCTATTTCAGGGGCTCTGATTTTCAAACATTCACATATGTCTGTTGCTGAAACATCTTCTCTCACCCAACACTTTAATCCCCTGAGAGAGTGTGCACAATCATGAAAGGGTTTAAGCAAGAAATCATTTCTGGAAAAGACACACACGCTTGGCTTCTAGGTAACACATTTGGCCACTTGGAACTGAAATCTGTATGAACAGAGACACTATGCAGGTTCATCATCCACAAGCTTCTTCTTCACTCATTTGTACAGAACCTGCTGTGTTACTGAACGTTAACAGCATTGTGATCTGAACTGATCACTGCTTCTGTACTGGTTGTGTCTATTCCAGGTATACTATGTCTTAGTACTGTGCTCTACATGCACACATAAGAACAACAAAAAAACCCCACAAACAACCCAATCAAAATATGGGCAGAAGACCTACACAGACATTTCTGCAAAGAAGACATACGGGTGGCCAATAAGCACACAAAAGGACGCTCAACATCGCTAATTATTAGAGAAATGCAAGTCAAAACTACAATGAGGTATCATCTCACACCGGTCAGAATGGCCATCGTTAAAAAGTCTACAAACAACAAATGCTGGAGAGGGTGTGGAGAAAAGGGAACCCTCTTGCACTGTTGGTGGGAATGTAAGTTGGTGCAGCCACTATGGGCGACAGTATGGAGGTTCCTTAAAAAACTAAAAATAGAACTACCATATGACCCAGCAATCCCACTCCTGGGCATATATCTGGAGAAAACCATGATTCAAAAAGATCCATGCACCCCTATATTCATGGCAGCACTATTCACAACAGCCAAAACATGGAAGCAACCTAAGTGTCCATCAACAGATGAATGGATATAGAAGATGTGTACATACATACAATGGAATCCTACTCAGCCATAAGAAAAGAATGAAATCATGCCATTTGCAGCAACATGGATGGAGCTAGAGATGATCATACTCAGTGAAGCAAGTCAGAGAGAGAAAGACAAATACCCTATGATATCACTTATATGTGGAAGCTAAAATGGGACACAAATGAACATATCTATAAAATAGAAACAGACTCACAGACATAGAGAACAGACTTGGGGTAGCCAAGGGGGTTGGGGGGTAGGGGGAGGGAAGGACTGGGAGTTTGGGGTCAGCAGATGCAAACTATTCCATATACAATGGATAAACAACAAGGTCCTACCATAGAGCACAGGGCACTATATTCAATATCCTGTGATAAACTGTAATGGAAAAGAATATATATGTGTATAACTGAGTCACTTTGCTTTACAGCAGTAATTAACACAACACTGTAAATCAACTATACTTCAATGAAAAAAAAAGAAAGAAATGTAAATGCAGACATGTAATTTCAGGGCTCACAGGAACCCTATGATATAATGAGCGTCGTGTAATAGGAAGAATAAGAGGTGCACGTGAGAAGACCAAATTCTGTTTACACATACTACCTGTGTCCCTATATGAGTCTGCTCACCTGTAAAGGAGAAAGTAAGAAAGGTGACGGTGGTACTAAAAATACCACCTAGTTTAAGCCAAGTGCTGGAGGAATAAAATGCAACGATGTACAGGAAAGCCTTAAAGCTGGGGTAGGAGAAAGTGAAGGAGGTCTGAAAACCTACACAGAAGGTTGTGTCGGGAAGTGCAGCCCCAGCTCAGCTCAGGTGACACAGTCCAAACCACCCAGATGGGGACTGGACACTCAGAGGGTGAATTGGATGTGTCAGTTGGAGGGGGCCACAGGTGCCGAGACACCTGGATACACATTAACCCTGGGTGTGTCTGTGCGGGTGTTTCTGGAGCAGGTTAGCATGTGAATCAGTGGATGAGGTATAGCAGATGCCCTGTTCCTAGTGTGGGCGGGCGTCACCCAATCCCTGGAGAGTCCGCGTGGAACCAAAGGCAGAGGAAGGTTGACTTGGCTCCCTTCCCGACTGTGTGAGCTGCGACGCCCGTCTTCTCCTGCACTGGGAGTTACACCACCAATGTCCCTGGTTCTCAGGCCCTGGGGCACACCCGTCTCTGGCTTCTGTCTAACCAGGTCACTGTCATTTCCCCAAAGACGCCCCGTGCTTCCTTACCTCCAGCCCCATCACTCCACTTTGCATCCCTGCAACAACTCCCCTATATATTCTCCCTCACCTCATGAAATCTCAAGGCTCTCCCATCCTGCAAAAACACCGGAAGTCCCATCCTGAAACGAAAGCTGTCCCCCTTCAAAGCGTAAGAGGTCAGTCACCCATCCAAATCTTCACAAATGCTGTTAAAAAATAACGAGCTCAGGGCTTCTGTGTACAACACTCCACACAGGATTTGAACTTTCACCTGCATCGCCCTTGAGTCTTTTAGTGTGTGGTCAGCTCATCCTTGTGTGCTCCTTGCAGGTGCCTGCACGGCAGGGTCCCTGGGTTCTGCTTCCTTGTACACCCCACCCTCTGCAAAGCCTTCCGCAGCTGAAAGGTACACACTACGTGCCCGTCAGCGGACTGACTCACGTTGTGATGGGTAAGATCCGCTCCCTGGTAACCGTTTAACGGCGACGAATCTCTCCTGCTCTTAGCGGTCATTCAATAATGAATGATACCCAATCAGCAGAACCCATGAATCTCACCCCTGGTATAAACAGCTCTCTACAAAGCACGGTTTCTAGATCTGCATGACAGACTCCTTAAGACAGGACCACCCAAAACTCAAGGGCACACAGCGTGTGCCGTGAGCGTTAACTCTGTTTCACTGCCGTGCTTTTCAGTGAAGCCTGTATTCTCACGTCTTCCTACTGCTGCAGGGTCCGAGAAGTACCTCCCTTGGGTGGGATGGCGATTTCCACGTTAGGCTGGGGCAACTGAAGCGAGGGCAAGGTCATGGCCTGAAGGCACGGTCTCATAAGAATTACAGAGTGGGTGTCGGCCTGGGCTTCCCACGTGTGAGAGGTGGTGCTGAGCCACGGGGACCCACTTGGAGTTCCACAGACAGGGCATCCGCGCTCTTCCTACTCTGCTTCCGTACCTGCATCTCCATCCACTGGGAGGAGCCCCCCCCGCCCCCCCCACCCCGTGCACCTGTGCCCTCGTCCACCAGGCTTGAACTCAGATGCAGCTGCTCCATGCATTCTGAGACAGGGCTGGGGAATGTCATACAAATTAATATAATAGAAAAGGTTTCTCTATTGCAGGTTGTCACCTCTCCTGAGGCTTTCTAACGCCACTGTTTCCCCCTCATTTTCTTGTCGCTGTTGCTGCTCTCTTTTCAGTAACATTCACTTTTTGGAAGAGACCCACACACCTCCGCACCGGGCGCTGCACATGGCAACGCGTGCCATCATTTTACTTGTACCCACCAGCCCTAATTTCGGGAGCCCCCTAGCAGCCTGCTTCATCCTTAAACCTTATACGATGTAGCCAACTCTGCATTCCCTCTATATTTATCAACCTATTTTATTTTTAACAATTTTAATTTTTAAACATGGCTGATTAGCCTTTTAAGATAACGGTGGATGTAACGGTGTGTAATTGAACACAAAGGTTAGACTATTTCCTTTCCAGTTCCCCACCCGGCCCCCAGGCTCATTCTGGATGTACCAGTTATCCGGTAAGATTTCTTTTAGCTTCCAGCTCCCAAAGAAATGCCTACGGAAAGCAGAAATGGTGCCTGAGCAGAAACATTTAAAACTTTATTTTGGCGTCTCACTAAATACCTAGAAATTGGGTCCAACCTAAAAATAATTCGGTCACCGTTTTTCTTTCCGTCCCTTTGAGACCCCATCATTCTATAATCTTGAAGCCATGCTCACCAATAACAAAAGGAGTTTTGTTTTTGGTGCCATCGTTCGGTCTGCTTAAATCATCCGTTTATTCAATTCACGTCCCAGAAATTACGCAGTGGTGGAAAAGTAGCTACGATTTGGAGGCATGCTGTCCATTAACATTAAGCAAGCGTTCGCCCCTCTTGGTCACCAGTGACCTTTCTGTATCTAATCTTTTTCTCGGCACCCGTTAGCAGAGCAGACTATCTTCACTTAATTACTCTAGGCTTTCTAGAAAAACCAGCCTGCCATGGCCAGACTTCAGTAGAACCCAGGCTGCTAGGAAAGCACGGGGAAATCTGGGCTTCATGCATTTGGGGCAAAGCTCTTACAGCACCCAAAGATGCTCTAAAAGGGGGGCTTTCCTGAAGCTTGAAACTAACAACAAGTTCAGGAAAATGAACTGGTCAGTTGACATTTAAGAAAAGATCTCGTGGAGATACTGATCTGTCAGCTGGTCTCCTTCTGAAAGAGTTATTGATCCAGCAGTTGTTTATTGATTTTTACACCAGTCTTGCTCTTTAAAAAAAAAAAAAAAAAAAAAAAAGGAAGAAAAAGAAACAAACCCTGCAACTAACTTACTTTATCTCATATGCGGATAATACAATTGTAAGAAAAAGCAGGATGTCTCCCAGAATTCAAATCCTTCGCATTTGTCTTATCGATTTTTTGCTTTACAGTTGTGAAGGAAGCCTGACTGACCTAGGAGAGGGGTCTGCATGTACGGCTGGCCGCAGCCTCCCTCTGCTGTAGGTTTGGGATAATGTACCACCCGCAACAGACATAGAATTATGAAAATGGAACACCGGGCTGTCAGACTGCACCACCTCCACGGGGCTCTTGTACATTCCTTACAAGTAACGCCTCTTCTTTCCTTTCTCTGTTGTGCACAGAATTCTTAGGTGGGATTTCCCACAAATACAAGTCTCAAGGGACTGGAGGAAGCCGCAGTCTTTCCCAGAGGCAATCTGGAGCACTCCGATAGTGGTGCAGTTTTCCCGGGTGGAGCTACCAATCTCAAGCCCCGGAACACACCTGCCCCAAGGCCAAGGGCCTCCCGTGGTCCTCTGTCCTCAAAACTGTGGCAGCCCACTGCCCCTGGAAACCCTGCGGGTGCCCAGACACCCCAACGGGGTGGTCTCTGCCCACTCTGGGGATGTTCTCCTGTTGGGAGGAGACGCATGGTCTGGTGAGCATGGGAGGTTTCCAACCGTCTCCACCAAGAAGAGCCAACACTGACAGGCACGTGCGCGCGAGAAGCTGTTCACCGAGACCGGCGCGCGCACATCCCAAGGGGCCCTCCTAGGCTGCAGAGCAAGGCGCCTGATGAGATGTAAGAGACTCCAGGAGGAGACAGGGGTGACGGGATGCTGAGGAGGGAGTCTTCCGCCGTCACCAGAAATGTGCGAATGACATTTAAGCCCGTGAAGGATTCCCCGGATCAAAGGGGTGACGGAAGCAAGGTCCGCGAGCAGGGTTCGGGGTGCCATCCAGCTTCAGGGCACGGATTAGTGGGGAGGGCACCCAAGCCTACAGCCTTTTACAAACGCTAACGAACCTCGGGGGCATGGAGGATGAAGGGCTTTGGTTATCATCCCCCTCTTCCTCTTTCAAGGGGGGGACTGAGGACCACACAGCTCAACATCTCTGAAAGAGAAAGGGATTCCACGTTCAGGATGTAAATCAAAAGCCCTTCAATCCCACTCATTCGCTCCTCTATGCAGAGGACCCTAGTTCTGGAAGCATTTCCACAGTCACGCCCCCCACGCCCCCGCCCGGCACAGAGCGGACAGCGCACGATCGCACAATTGTTGCACATCCTATCCCTGCCGACGGGCGGGCGTGGTTTACGGAGCACGTGCGTAAATGCGCGAATAGCCGCGCATCTTCCAGGGCTGCGCAGACACAGAAGGCCGCTCCCGGGAGCAGAGGCACCTGGGCTTCAAGGATCACGTTTGCCGAAGGGATGGGCCGTGCTGTCTGGCGTTCGAAGGATCCCGAGCAGCTTTACTTTTAAGGCAGAGGAGAGCGTGGAGCTTTCCAGGCCGCCCTAAGAGCAGGGGCGTCCTCGGGCCGTCAGGTTTCTTACTCGCTCCTCTTCCGGGCCAGGAATGGCCCCTGGAATCCTTTGCGCGCCCTGCCAGTTGCAAAGTGCCCTCATTTTCGTGGATGCCCTTGAACGAGCCCGTTCATGGAAGCTTTCCCACAGCCCGGAAAGCCATCGGGGCGCGCCCGCTGGGGTTTCGAGCGTCTTGGTGCCAGAAGGAGAAGAGGCACAGGTGTCTCTGCTTGGCTCCTGGGCCTCAGGTGCACTCCTGGGCTGGTGTGTCAGGGGTGTGAGAAACCGCCTGAGAGGCTCAGAGGGAAAGCTGTCCCCCCAAAACAGACCCCGAACCCACTCCGAAACGAAGCTTCTTGGAAAAATCTTACGGGATGGGGAAAGCAAGTCTTTCAGAGACTAAACACTGTTTATCAAAATGGTGTTTATAAGGGAAATGAACGGCAACTTGTGAACACCCTACTTCTTCTGCAATTTTACGTCCCAAAATATTGATGGAAGGGGTGGGGCTTTTCTTGCATAAACAAGGCCACCTAGTAGAAAAATGTAACGCCTGGACTTTTGCCAAATTATCTCTGTGTTTATAAAGTCATGGGGGACAGACGGGGGGGGGGGGGGGGGGGGCGGGAGGAGCCTGGCATTTAAAGCTTATTGTCACCATTAGGAGGGAAAAAAGGTCATTCATTCTTTCATTCATACAAATGTAAGGTGTCTGGCTGTGCTTAGCAGCTGAGGGGGACCCCAGCAGTAACTGGGCACCCCTCCCCAGGGGACTCTGACAATGTCTAGAGACAGTGTTCACTGTCTGAATGGGAAAGCTGTCACGGTCTTCTAGGGAGAGGAGGCCAGGGACGCTGCTACACATCCTACAGTGCCCAGGAAGGACACTTGCCCCAAGGGAACTGGCATCCGACCCGGAGAGTCAGGAGTGCCGAGGTGGAGACACCCTGACGCTGAATAAGAGGAAACTGCCATCTCAGCCTGTAGGGGTCACTTTGGCAGGTGACATCGGGATATCAAAACTCAGTCTCTCCTGTCTGGTGAGAATGCACCATGCAAAGCAACGATTATCAAAATATCCCTCACATTGAGTGGTCAGAGATGCAACAGGTATGTTTCAGTGGCTGAAATGTGGCTAATATGCAAGGTTAGAGAAACCGCATTTTCCACCCAAATCCTCCCTGGATCCCACCCCCTGCCCCCCAGGGCAGGGCTAGCTGGACTAAAACCCAAGCCCCTAAGACTAACGCATGTTTCGTCTTTGCTATTCTGTTTGCTCCATCCAACCAAACTCCCTGTCTTCCTGTCATGTTCCTGTGGTTCGCAGGGTACAAATATCC
Source organism: Kogia breviceps (assembly GCF_026419965.1). NCBI lineage: Eukaryota > Metazoa > Chordata > Mammalia > Artiodactyla > Physeteridae > Kogia > Kogia breviceps. The sequence goes on along the minus strand of NC_081330.1, from coordinate 130,885,740 downwards.
CCTGCTTGTTCTCTTGGTTGCTTCTGGTGTAATGTCTTTCTGAACCTGTACAGTTTCAGCTGATAAACGACACATTAAATATTATAATTCTACTGGTACCCTCTCCTCTTCCAAAAGTACACCTCTAACTTTTACATCTATTTCTAAATCTCTTGTCTCTGTCTGTATAAGGCCACCCCGCCTCACCCTTTTCCCCACATATTTCTCTCCTAATCAGTGGTAGGTAGTATGTCTCCTTTTAAAGCTCATAGACAATTTGAACATTACATAGGAAATCACATTTCTACATCATCCTGCTTTCTGAATCCTGCAGGGGTGGGAGCTTTAATCACTCTGTGCACTGCATCACTTCCTGCCTATTCCGACATATCAAGGATTCACCCATTGACATGTCATCTGAGGCCACGTGAAATCCGGAAAACATGCGTCTGTCAATCTTGACAGCTTTTTACCTCTCGGTGAACATTCTCTGTTGAACTGAGGTTGTCTGAGGATCTCACACATAAACAGTTCTTTCTTAACTCTCTGCTCATATTCTCACCCACAGAATGAGTTCCTCGCTTCCCTCTCTCTACCCAGATGCCTCACAGCTTTGAGTTCCAACCCAAGGCCATAGCTTCCTTCTCTTCTGAGCCCTGACTACTTCTAGCACCTGTGTGGCCCCGGATGACCACAGAATTTCAGAGTTGGAAAAGGATCTTGTGTGGGATCTGCTGCTATTCTTTCATTTAGTGGGTGAAAGAAAAGGAAGCAAGAGAACGTTATCACGTTGTCAAATATCAGGTCCTAGTATCGGTAGCTTTTGTCCCGAGCTTATTTTCGACTGCCCTGTTGGAAGGCGGGGACGGTGTCACACCCGTCTTCATCTGAAGTTACATCTCACTGTGCTGAGCGCGTGATGGGGTGCTCATCGGTCCGCTACAGCGTACTTTCCGTACACATGCTTTATTCTTTTGTGCATGCTTCTACCTGAGGAACTTACCCCACAAACCTCATGCCAGGCAAATGTTTAGAGGGATTTGTTAACAAGCGGTGAATTTAGCCATCAGAAGTCAAATTCAAAGTGAGGATGCGAAAGAATTCTCTTTCAGACTATTGCTTCTTTGTCTTGGTGGGCAAATTCATTTCTCCTGCCCTGGAAACTGCGGTTCGTTTGCATCAACTCTTAGTTACTTCCCAGAGGCAAACAGCTGGAGGCCACTGGCACCCTGAGAAATGCGGGCTTAAACGTGTGCATCCAGTTTACAGCCCCTCCCAAATGCTTCCCTTTTCCCCAAACCCAGCTACTTGCGCTTTTTTCCCCATCTTCTGATGCTCATTACTTAATTCCATACGTGTGTTGAGTCATGACTTCCATTTCTAGAGAGCCGAGCCTCCCTCTTGCCTAAGAGCGCTATTCTCTTCAGTAACACGCGAGTTTTGACTCATTGTATGTTTTTCTCAAAGAGAATAGCGAGTTCGTGACTCAGGTGTGGTCATTCTGGTGGAATAAAATCAGTACCTTGTTTTCCAGCTCTTACGTTATTCTCGGATATTCAGGGCTGCTGCAACGGCGTCTGAGAGCTGGTTTCAGGGTATACACGTTATTTCATGTTCTTTATCTTCCTTAGGGGCCACGGTCTCAGCTGCCACTCTGCTCAGCTCAGCGGCCGGCTGGTTGGATCCCCGGCGCACACGCTACAGCCATGCTCTTCCTTGAGGAGCCAGAGAAGGGAGGTATGGGAATTTTCTCTGTCCCCTCCCGGAGAGCTCAGCCTGGCTCCTCTGAGAGCCTCAAGACGGAACCAAGCTTTCAACACCCCCCTCAATGGAGAACCAGGAATCCCGCTGTGCACTTTTGTTATTCTAGAAATCTACCCTGAGGTTATGCAATTTACAATGCTTTTCAGGAGGAGGGAAACCACCTGCAGCGTTAACGTTTGTAGCCACACCTCAGCTCTGAAGAAGTGCCCCACAAAGATGCAGTCAGCCCCAGCAGCTAAGCTTGGCCCTCACCTGCCCTCCTAGCCGAGCCGCTCACTTAGTACGTTAAAATGCATGACTCGTAACCTCCCTGCAAACGGTTCCACCCGGGAGATACACGGCTGCCGCGAGCCCCCTTAAGCTGTTAAAAGAAAAGTGCCTAGGCGGACCATGTATAAAAATACCAACAAATAGAATTAATACGGAATCAGCCAGGAATCTGTGTCCCTCCTGAGCCATACTTTATGGAAGATATACCTCTCTCTAGTTTTTACCCTTTTGTCTACGCAAACTCAATTCCTCTAACACGCACTCATGAACCATGTCTTATACACGTTTTCTATCCTTTTACTGTGTGTGTGTTTTACACCCAAGAAAATATCATTTGATTTCCAGGTAAAGTATGAGAGAAACTAAAACGATGAAGAGAAAGACCATGGCACGACTGCTACCAATCCTGCTAACGTAGCCCCCAGTTTAAAATCGTACTACTACTACTATTATTTGAAAATGTACTTTCATAAGTAACTAAGCTTCGTCATTACTTGAGCATGGGCTCTCTATTTTTCACAGGGTGTAAGGTCAGTCTTGATTGTCTGTTAGTAGACAGTCTCTTAACTCTTGTTCCATACAGGAGACACTATACCCTGTGTTAGAATTTTCCTTTTAGCTATTCCACTTGTGGACCGGACTGGGGAAGCTCAACAACTACTGCAAACCACACACAAATGCAAGAGCCTGCAATCCCAAAGAATGCCAGCCTAAGACATGCAGGGTTTGTGCTGGTCAAGGCAATAGTGAATTAATTGTGGTCTTATCTATTCTCTGCCTGGAAAAGAAGACACCAAACCCAGCTGTGTGAATGACCTATATGTCCTCGTTATCATGCAAACCATGGAACTAAAAAGGTTCCGGTGACAGGGCCAGCACATACTATTTCTAGCAAACACACATAACTGGACTCTAAAAAATGTACATACAACATCATCACTGTGGAATTAGATATGCCTGCACATCATTTTAAACTGTGATGCAGAACAGAGTAAATTCTGAATAAGTACATTCCTACTAAAATATACTTACCCTAAGATGAAAGAAACTAACCCCCATAATTAGTGAACGCTACGGTTAGTAAGGTTCCTTTGAAAATATAAGGAACACAAACAAGCATTCATAGGGAACAGAAGTGCATAAATAAGTACATGATATTTTACACTGAGAGTAACTGCCTCTCAAAATTTTCTCTGTAATTATTTTATACTGGATCAATTTAAGATGTTTTCTGAGAGATTCACTCTATAAAACAGAGAACTATATTCAATATCTTGTAATAACCTATATTAGAAAATAATCTCTAAAAATATCAATATATGTATAACTCAAATCAGTTTGCTGTACCCCTGAAACTAACACAATACTGTAAATCAACTACACTTCAATTTTTTAAAAAGATAATGTATAAGAGGAACATGGGGCTTCCCTGGTGGCGCAGTGGTTGAGAGTCCGCCTGCTGATGCAGGGGACACGGGTTCGTGCCCCGGTCTGGGAGGATCCCACATGCCGCGGAGCAGCTGGGCCCGTGAGCCATGGCCGCTGGGCCTGTGCGTCCACAGCCTGTGCTCCACAATGGGAGAGGCCACAGCAGTGAGAGGCCCACATACAGCCAAAAAAAAAAAAAAAGAGGAACATGATAAGAGATTAATAATACATTTGTACTGACTCAAAAATTAATAAACAGATATATTAAAGTTGGTTATTTTGGGAAACATGATCATATATTTTTCTCAAAATTAACAAATTGATCAAATTCCAGTAACAAGATTTACCTACAATTACTAGATTTTCTATTATTATTATTTAATATCTAATTAGTGTTAAGAAAAATAACCTAGGAAACTCATACATGTTCTTTCTAGAAATAAATAATTGCTAAAACAGAGTGAGTTTCCCCAATTTAAAAGGGGGCAAGTTAAAAGGTTAAAATCCAGTTTTCTACTTCCAACAAAAACTGAATGGCTCATTCACAAAGAAAGAAAACTACAGGCCAGTATCACTGATGAACACAGATGCAAAAATCCTCAACAAAACACTAGCAAAGAGAATCCAAAAGAACATTAAAAGGATCATACACCATGATCAAGTGGGGTTTACCCCAGGAATGCAAGGATTCTTCAATATACGCAAAACAATCAATGTGATACACCATATTAACAAATTGAAGGATAAAAACGATATGATCATCTCAATAGATGCAGAAAAATCTTTCAACAACATTCAAAGCCCATTTATGACAAAAACCCTCCAGAAAGTAGGCAAAGAGGAAACTTACCTCAACATAATAAAGGCCGTATATGACAAACCCACAGTCAACATCGTTCTCAATGGTGAAAAATTGAAAACATTTCCTCTAAGATCAGGAATAAGACAATGTGGTCCACTCTCACTACTATTATTCAACATAGTTTTGGAAGTTTTAACCACAGCAATCAGAGAAGGAAAAGAAATAAAAGGAATCCAAATCAGAAAAGAAGAAGTAAAACTGTCACTGTTTGCAGATGACATGATACTACACATAGAGTATCCTAAAGATGCTACCAGAAAACTACTAGAGCTAATCAATGAATGTGGTAAAGTAGCAGGATACAAAATTAATGCACAGAAATCTCTTGCATGCCTATACATTAATGATGAAAAATATGAAAGAGACATTAAGGAAACACTCCCATTGACCACTACAACAAAAAGAATAAAATACCTAGGAATAAACCTACCTAAGGAGTCAAAAGACCTGCATGCAGAAAACTATAAGACACTGATGAAAGAAATGAAAGATGATACAAAAAGATGGAGAGAGAGACCATGTTCTTGGGTTGGAAGAATCAACATTGTGAAAATGACTCTACTACCCAAAGCAATCTATAGATTCAATGCAATTCCTATCAAACTACCACTGGCATTTATCACAGAACCAGAACAAAAAGTTTCACAATTTGTATGGAAACACAGAAGACGCTGAATAGCCAAAGCAACCTTGAGAAAGAAAAATGGAGCTGGAGGAATCAGGCTCCCTGACTTCAGACTATACTACAAAGCTACAGTAATCAAGAGAGTATGGTACTGGCACAAAAACAGAAATATTGATCAATGGAACAGGATAGAAAGCCCAGAGATAAACCCATGCACATATGGTCACCTTATCTTTGATAAAGGAAGCAAGAATATACAATGGAGAAAAGACAGTCTCTTCAATAAGTGGTGCTGGGAAAACTGGACAGCTACATGTAAAAGAATGAAATTAGAACACTCCCTAACACCATACACAAAAATAAACTAAAAATGGATTAAAGACCTACACGTAAGGCCAGACACTATAAAACTCTCAGAGGAAAACATAGGCAGAACACTCTAGGACATAAATCATAGCAAGATCCTTTTTGACCCATCGCCTAGAGAAATGGAAATAAAAGCAAAAATAAACAAATGGGATCTAATGAAACTTAAAAGCTTTTGCACAGCAAAGGAAACCATAAACAAGACGAAAAGAGAACCCTCAGAATGGGAGAAAATATTTGCAAATGAAGCAACTGACAAAGGATTAATCTCCAAAATTTACAAGCAGCTCAATATCAAAAAACAAAAAAACCCAATCCCAAAACAGGCAGAAGACCTAAACAGACATTTCTCCAAAGAAGATATACAGATTGCCAGCAAACACATGAAAGGATGCTCAACATCATTAATCCTTAGGGAAATACAAATCAAAACTACAATGAGGTATCACCTCACACCTGTCCGAATGGCCATCATCAAAAAGTCTACAAACAATAAATGCTGGAGAGGGTTTGGAGAAAAGGGAACCCTCTTGCACTGTTGGTGGAAATGTAAATTGATACAGCCACTATGGAGAACAGTATGGAGGTTCCTTAAAAAACTAAAATTAGAACAACCATACGACCCAGCAATCCCACCACTGGGCATATACCCCGAGAAAACCATAATTCAGAAAGAGTCATGTACCACAGTGTTCACTGCAGCTCTATTTACAATAGCCAGGACACAGAAGCAACCTAAGTGTCCATCGACAGATGAATGGATAAAGAAGATATGGCACATATATACAATGGAATACTACTCAGCCATAAAAAGAAATGAAATTGAGATATTTGTAGTGAGGTGGATGGACCTAGAGTCTGTCATAGAGAGTGAAGTATGTCAGAAAGAGAAAAATAAATACCGTATGCTAACACTTATATATGGAATCTAAAAAAAAAAAAAAAGGTTCTGACGACCCTAGTGGCAGGGCAGGAATAAAGACGCAGACATAGGGAATGAATTTGAGGACATGGGGAGGGGGAAGGGTAAGCTGGGACGAAGTGAGAGGGTGGCATGGACATCGACACACTACCCAAATGTAAAATAGATAGCTAGTGGGAAGCAGCTGCATAGCACAGGGAGATCAGCTCGGTGCTTTGTGACCACCTAGAGGGGTGGGATAGGGAGGGTGGGAGGGAGATGCAAGAGGGAGGAGATATGGGGATATATGAATATATATAGCTGATTCACTTTGTTATACAGCAGAAACCAACACACCATTGTAAAGCAATTATACCCCAATAAAGATGTTTAAAAAAAAACAGAATGGCTCAAAATTTTAAAAAAGCATGAGGCCTCTTACATAATAGAATATGTGAGTCCTGCAAGTTAAAGCAGAAAAAAATAAGTGGAAATAATTACAGATTTGGGGCTACATCTTTTTCATATCTTCATTTTCTGAAGAGCAAATGAAATAGGATTATCATTGAATAATATCAGTCAATTAATTAAAGATCCAGAATCCAAAGAACAAATGTTTAGAAAGACTGAATACCAGTACTGTCTATTTATAATTACCCTGGAGCACTTTTTAAAAAATTATTTAAAGTAGCTAAGCTCCCTGTAATTCCTGTGGGTAATCTAAGGACAGATTAAGTTTTCAATTATAAATATAGATGTCTGTCAGGAAAAAAACAACTTTATAGTTTGTTTTTCTTCTTTATTTTGGGTTGATTATAAGGCTATTTCTTTTTTTTTAATAAATGCATTTATTTTCTATTTTTACTTTTGGCTGCACCGGGTCTTTGTTGCTGCACACGGGCTTTCTCTGGTTGTGGCGAGTGGGGGCTACTCTTGGTTGCGGTGCGTGGGTTTCTTTTTGCAGTGGCTTCTCTTGTTGAGGTGCACGGGCTTCAGTAGTTGTGGCACATGGGCTCAGTAGTTGTGGCTGGTGAGCTCTAGAGCACAGGATCAGTAGTTGTGGCACACGGGCTTAGTTGCTCCACGGCACATGGGATCTTCTCAGACCAGGGCTCAAACCTGTGTCCCCTGCACTGGCAGGTGGATTCTTAACCACTGTACCACCAGGGAAGCCCCTATAAGTCTATTTCTATCTTGAGAATATTAATGCTTTTATTTTTTAAACATGCCCAACTGAATTAAATCTTACATGTTCTAAGATGATGTGTCAATGGAAATAAGACATGGTATGTTTTTGTTTTTGTTTTTCTGGCTGCACCACATGTCATGTGGGATCTTAGTTCCCCAAGCAGAGATCAAACCTGTGCCCCCTGCAGTGGAAGCACAGAGTCCTAACCACGGGACCAGTAGGGAATTCCCATGCTGCCTTTAAAGTACAGGTTCCAACAGCCTCGGCGTTTTGCCAAACTTAGTACCGAAAGGAACATGCTCGCAGCCATTAACGACACTGAGCTAAACGTCGGAGAGGCTGAACACGGTAAGATGGGGATTAACGTGTTTGGTCTAACAGGTAGGGAGGGCACAAGCAATCCTTCAACACCAGCACCCACGCAACAAGGCTCACTAAGGACAGCAAGGGCTGCATGAGAAGAAAGCAGCATGCGTGCACTGCAGGAGGAAAATCTCACGCCCACAGACGCCTCCCTGCTGGACAGCACAGAAGGGTGAACACGGGGAAGACGGATGCTTCCAGAAGGTTGGCTGCTAGCACAAAAGGAAGAAGAAAACAGAATGGGCAAGTGTCCGGAGTGTATAGGTGATGCCCTTGAGTTCTGCCGATTCCAGAGGACTGACACGGATGGGTCCCTCCAACATCAGGAACTAGAAAAGCAACCCTGGGCCATTTCAGAGAAGCTTCGCTCAGGAGGGCTCTTTGCAAGCTGACTGTTCCGACACCTGTGATTCCTAAGACCCCGGGGGGCGGGGGGGAATTTAAGCTCGCCACTCCCATGGTCACCTCCGTCAGAAAAGCATACGTTCCAGTCCCCGAGCATTAAACCCAAGCACCAACCTCCTACTTGATGACACAACTGCCCTACCTTAGCCCATGACAAAAGGATGCCAGCGTCACTGACACGTGCTTTCTGCTAAGGCAGGTAAGTGGTCCTCCTTACTGATCCCTTTGGGGAATTTCTGTAGAGTCATTCTCAACGTGTGTGGATCACACTGGCGGCTGGGACACTCTCTCTGTTACTGGGCAGGTGTGAAGAGCCCTCCAGTCTTGGACATCAAGAGAATACCAACAGAACCCAGACCAATCTGAGCCTGGATAAACGCCCAGGTGTTCTTAAGTAGACATGGAGTTACCCCACACTAACAGGGATCTGGTCTTACACTCAAAGGTAATTTGGACACGACTGGTCAACTGTGAACGTGTGATTCTTATACGAAGCTATCCGCCTGAGATTAGCGATTACAAAGAAACAAAATTACTTCCTGTTAAAAATCCTACAAATCTCCCTATTTGATGTGGGATCACCTAGCACCAGACTCTGTCGGCCATGTGAAAATATAGGCCCCGTGTTGCCAGGTCTTCCAATTTTTAAGAGAAACATAAAATCAAATTATAAACTCAAAATTTAACCGATTTTAAATGCTAATAAATTACATTTATAAAGATAGCAGTTGCCATCAGGGAAAAATGGGTGAAGGGTACACAGTATCTCTCTACTTTTTCTTGCAACTGCATGTGAATTTATGATTATTTCACAAAAAAAAAAAAAGAAAAAAAGCTTACGTTAAGAAAAACAACAACAAAATGCTGTGAAAAACACCTCAACACTGTCAGCCGGGTACTCTGTAACCTCTGTTGTATAAAATGATGGCTATGGCTGAACTGCCACGATATGACTGTTCTCTTTTTTGTGGTTACTGTTGACATACGTTTGCTCTGGCAAATAACTGACCTCATGAAAGGTTGTACCTTTAAATTTGGCAAAAAGCACCTTATAGTTGTGATAAAGTGCGTGTGTCTTGGAATTCCTTACTGGTTTCCAAGGAGGCATATCCTTTGACACTCTGTAATAGTGTTTTTTAACAAAAATATGGATTTGAGCACAAAAATGAACTCAGGCTGTGTAGGCAGAAGCTATAAGGGACTCTCATCTAAGGTTCAATAATGCTTGTCCAAAGCTAACTGTAAAACAAAACAAATTAAAATTATATTTGAATTGCAGACTTTGGATCATGAAGCAGAATTTGGGAATCTACTTTCCCATGCCAAGTCTAAACTTTGTTTCCTGTGGTGTTTAGGTAATTTTCACATTTAATAAATTTGGCCGGTCTCTCCGAGGAACTTCTGGCATCGCTATTTTTTGAGATACATTTTTGACTTTCTACGTTTGCTCGTAAATGTGTGGAGGAATGCAGAGTTTTGCCGATTTGGATCCTGATGGTATATATACCTTCATTTGTACATGAGAATAGCAGTTTTATCAGTTCACTTAGTTATGACTAAGGTCCGGGCAATCAGTTCCTATTAGCCAAAATCTAAAATGTGATAACACCAGTGAAAATGGCCATCATTAAGACACGCTACAAACAGCAAATGCTGGAGAGGGTGTGGAGAAAAGGGAACCTTCCTACACGGCTGGTGGGAATACACGTTGGTGTAGCCACTATGGAAAACATACATGTAGGTTCCTCAGAAAACTAAAAATAGTTGCCATATGATCCTGTAATACCACTCCTGGGTATATATCCAGAGAAAACCATAATTCAAAAAGATGCATGTGTTGGTGGGAATGTAAATTGATACAGCCACTATGGAGAACAGTATGGAGGTTCCTTTAAAAACTAAAAACAGAGCTACCATATGGCCCAGCAATCCCACTCCTGGGCATATACCCTGAGAAAACCGTAATTCAAAAAGAGTCATGTACCACAATGTTCACTGCAGCTCTATTTACGATAGCCAGGACATGGAAGCAACCTAAGTGTCCATTGACAGATGAATGGATAAAGAAGATGTGGTACATATATACAATGGAATATTACTCAGCCATAAAAAGAAACGAAATTGAGTTATTTGTAGTGAGGTGGATGGACCTAGAGTCTGTCATACAGAGTGAAGTACGTCAGAAAGAGAAAAACAAATACTGTATGCCAACACATATATATGGAATCTAAGAGAAAAAAAAGAGGTCATGAAGAACCTAAGTGTAAGACGGGAATAAAGACACAGACCTACTAGAGAATGGACTTGAGGACACGGGGAGGGGGAAGGGTAAGCTGGGACAAGGTGAGAGAGTGGCATGGACATATATACACTACCAAATGTAAAATAGATAGCTAGTGGGAAGCAGCCGCATAGCACAGGGAGATCAGCTCGGTGCTCTGTGACCACCTAGAGGGGTGGGATAGGGAGGGTGGGAGGGAGGGAGACGCAAGAGGGAAGAGATATGGGAACATATGTGTATGTATAACTGATTCACTTTGTTATAAAGCAGAAACTAACACACCATTGTAAAACAATTATACTCCAATAAAGATGTTAAAAAAAAAAAAGAAGATGCATTCACCGCAATGTTCACTGCAGCACTATTTACAAGAGCCAAGACATGGAAGCACCCACAACATCCATCAATAGATGAATGGATAAAGAAGATGTGGTACATATGTACAATGGAATACTACTCAGCCGTAAAGAAGAATGAAATAATGCCATCTGCAGGGACATGGACGGACCTAGGGATTATCATTGAGATGATCATACTAAGTGAAGTAAGTCAGAAAGAGAAAGACAAACACCATATGATGTCACTTATATAAGGAAGCTAAAAACAATGACACAAATGAACTTATCTACAAAACAGAAACAGACTCACAGATGTAGAGAACAGACTTGGGGTGCCGGCAGCGGCATGGTTGGGGAGAGATAGATTGGGAGTTTGGGATTAGCAGATGCAAACTATTACATACAGAATGGATAAACAACAAGGTCCTACTGTAGAGCACAGGGAACTCTATTCAATATCTTGTGATAAACCATCAAGGAAAAGAATATGAAAAATTATATATATATGTACAACTGAGTCACTTTGCTGTACAGCAGAAATTAACACAACATTGTAAATCAACTACACTTCAATTTTTAATGTGATTATATACAGTAAAAAGCACAGGAGACTGACTATCGGAAGACATCATTTGGGAACCAGCGGTAACACTCCTTCACGGGTTAAGGTAAACTCGGTGAAGAGGAATAACACCTAATGCTCACTGAACATGCATTGCGGCAGGCTCTTTGTTAATTATTTTTATCGGCTCATTTAATTCAATCCTGAGCGGGAAAGCTGTGTCCTCTATTTTCTCTCAGTGAGAAGACGAAGAATTCAGATGGGTTAACTGGCTTTCCTAGAGAGACTCTTCGGCGTAGTTGGAACTGACTCCAAAGCTATGCTCTCAAATGCTCCAAAAAGCTTCCCCCAAAATTGTTTCACTTATTTCTTCATCTCCTTCTCTGTTATAAAAAAAAAAATTCTACCTCCTTTCACAAAATGTTTGGGATCCAGGAATATTTAGGAAGATATGGTAAACTTCAAATCACTATAACAATATGAGACACTACGTTTGTCTTTTTCAACGTACAGGCAATTTTTTCGTTTATGTTGGAAAATGTGTCTGGTGAAAGAACCAGGACTGGATCTCTTTTCAGAACACTCTTCCTGGTGGACAATTAATAATTCCACCCAGAAAAGTAAAATGGGATGCTGGGAAAAACTGATACACACACAGAGGGTATTTGTGGGTAAATGGGTATTTCTGTTCATCAGAGCTCCTGGCTGTAGGGCGATGTTTCCAAAAGGATATTTACTAGAACAAAGGTTTCTCAAAATTATCTAAGGTAAAAGGATCTATGGCCAAAGAAGTTTGGCAAACTGCCTATGAATACCGTTTCTTGTGAAGTCACAACACACAATACTGTGCCGGATGTAACGCGAAAAACAAACGTGTTTACGTGTAGTTTACTCAGTCTTCCCAAACTTTCCTGACAAGGGGGATTATTTTTTTATGGAATATTAATCTGTTAAGGCTGCCATAACAAAGGACCACAGACTGGGCGGCTTAAACAACAGACATTTACTTCTCCCGGTCCTGGAGGCTGGAAGTCTGAGATCCACGTGGCAGCAGCGGGGCTGGTCCCTCCCGAGGCCTCTCTCCCGGGCGTGTAGACGGCCGTCTCCTCCCTGTGCCTCCTCACGGGGTCGTCCTTCTGTGCGTGTCTGTGTCCTGATCTCTTCTCATAAGGACACCAGTCCTGTGGGATCAGGACCCCCCCTAGTGACCTCATTGTACCTTAATGACCTCTTGAAAGACCCTGACTCTGACTCCAAATACAGTCATATTCTGAGGTCCCGATTGGCACTTGAACATATGCATTTGCGGGGCTGGGCACAGTGCAAGCCCATCCATAGCAAACACCCACGAACGCTCTTCAGAACAGTAATCTTGAGAACACACTGAGCATATGCAGGTGCTGAAGACAGTCAAGACTTCCTTGAAGTGGCTCTGCAAATGGCCTGCAGGGATTTGCATTAAGCACAGTGTTTGTTCCACCATCCAAAGCAATCAGTTCCTCTTCGATGTAACCACCAAGAACATTAATAAGAACATTCAGGGGTTCCCTTATCGAGTTGGTGGGCCTGTTCTTAAAAATTTATTCTCTAACAAACAGACCCTTCAAACAGATCTTCCATTTCATGTAAAATAAGAATCTACCATCCAAATATTCGCAGCAATGCCGGCACTTTGCCTGTTAACTCAGGATCACAAAACGTCTCCAGCATAGCCCCTGGCCCGTTTGGTCAGCCCTTGGGATTATAACTCGAAAGATCGTTAACTCCCGAGTTCTATGGAACTATTGGAGGGAGAGAGATGCTTGGAGATGTGCTCTGAATCATGCACCCCTATTAAAGCAATTATTGGATCAACTATAAATCCAGCTGGACAAACTCTGAAAGGGAAAAATCCTTTTAACTTTCCTTCGCCTGTAATGAGTTCACGTGCCTTCTCTCCTGGAGCTCATATTTACCTGACAGAATAATGTGGAGAGCTGGCCAAGCTTGAAATTACTGAATGGAAACGTCTCGTTCTGAAAATCCACAAGACTGATTCTCCACAAAGCCTTTCTGTGGGAAATAACATGCCGTCATTCAGAAATGATTGGTGACAATAGCCGTCTGTATCACCTCGCCAGGCTACTTACTGGTGGGCTTTTGTGGTGTGTGTGCCAGCGAGTAGCAGATAAAGTAGCGAGAGATTAGAACCCTTTCAGTAAACCGTACGAAGTTCTTGACAAGAAGGACCCTTTTCTACTCGCAAGGGTTATGAGAGCAAGTTAAGGAATGTCAACTTGTCTCTGCGTTTTTAAGAGCAAAAGAGAAAGTTGAAATTATTCCATGTGGTCCAGCAAGGGATGGCGAAGAAGTGCTTTGCATCTGCTCACCTTGGACAACCTCCAGCAGGAGAGAGTGCAGGATGCCACTTTCAAGTGACGTCTTTAAAACTGCACGGAACACCTGAATCTCTTGCCTTCTTTTGCGGTTACACGGGCCTCTCACTGCTGTGGCCTCTCCCGTTGCGGAGCACAGGCTCCGGACGCGCAGGCTCAGCGGCCATGGCTCACGGGCCCAGCCGCCCCGCGCGCGGCACGTGGGATCCTCCCGGACCGGGGCTCGAACCCGCGTCCCCCGCATCGGCAGGCGGACTCTCAACCACTGCGCCACCAGGGAAACCCCTCTTGCCTTCTTAATGGACCTAAGACATTACCTTTTCCAGGAGAACCTGGATTTTCAAACCGTTTTCTCTTTGTTTCCCAAAGAACAGGCTTTTACTCTATCACCAGTTAAGTGGAGAATCAAGAGTGCTTTTCTTTTATTTTGTAATGCTTTTTGCTGACACGCTAACGCAAGAACCTGAACTCCACTATTTAGTCATGCTTTCTCTATAAGTTTAAGCCGGGGGGCCAGTCTCAGAGGCGTCCAGTATCAGGAAAGCAAACACATTTTGACAAAATGATCGTGTATCATGGAAAACGCCGGGAATTTAGCATTCCGTTTTCTGGAGAATGTAACTGAGATTGCATTATATTTCTGAAATTGATGGACGTAAAAATTCTCAAATCACTCCGTAAGCCTCTACCATTTGTTTGAACCCACTGTATAGGTCTGTCATTTGTTTAGCCTATCTCTGCACTGATATGTGGGATTTTGTATGTCGGAAGATACAGTTAAAGCAACTAGTTCCTTGTGCATACTTGAAAGACTATGTTCTTGCATGTAAGTGATCTGAAGCAGTGCAGAATATACGAAAACTACAAGCTGCCCTAAGTGTTATAAAACTGGCGACACACCAAATGTATCCAGTATTCACTGAATCAAAGGTACGTTTTATTTATTTACTTTTATTTTTAATTCATTTGTGACAAGTTTTAAAGGGAATGTGACTTGAGCACTACATTTCCATCGACGAAACTTGCCCTGAGTTACTTAATATAAAACGTACCACCTTGAAAAGTAACACGAGATGTTGGCAATGATATTACACTGCTCAGACCTGTAACGTTGGAAATGTCTCCTCCATCTATTATTCTCCAATCTACTCCTCTTGTTTGTGACGTGACATCAAAAGTTAGGAGAATTCGGCCTTTTCCTTTTCTAGGCAGTAGGTTTTCTCTTCATTTTCAAAGCGAGCGCTCTCTCTCAGGTGCATCCTTTGTTATTTTTACTCTCATTCATTCATTTCTTCATATATCCATCCAGCTGTCCAGCCATTTATCCATCTATTTTTGCAGCATTCATTAAGCACTATCTTTGGGCTATAGGGAATTTTACGTACCGGATAAGCTCATTCATTCGAGAACAGTGCTGACATTCTGAGCGCTGGGAATTAAGTAGTAAAAAGCAAAACAAACTAGAGGACACATCCCAACTGAGTGTATCAATCAAAACCACATGCTGTCCAATACAGGACTGTTACTGCAGGCTCTATGTGGTGGACTTCAGACTGTGGTCTTCACGTCATTCGGCTTGAGAGTACAGATGGCTTTCGTGTACCTTTCGAAGGTCAGTGATGCCGGGTGATGGAGAAACGGGGGCGGCCCCTGCACCACAAAGAGACCTTCCAAGAAAGCTTCTACAGTCAAAGGGTAAGACAGCATTCTATGCGTCTAGAGGACCAGACGCTTCTGTGCGTGCTCTGTACTGGGTGAAACACGCACCGGGAAAGTAAGAAGAACAGGAGCAAATGCAACTCAGCCAGAAGGTGAAAAAGATCTCGAGTCACTGGCTGAGAGCCCTGCTCAGGTGTGGAGGTGTCGCCTGAACTTGGGTGAGCCATGGATCCTTTCCACTCAGTTTGCTCGGCTGTAACGTGAGAACCTGGCTGGGGTTTGGGGTGAGCTGGAGTGAGAAAGTACAAAAAGGGCACTGGAGGCTGCGATGATTCTGTACCTAAATCTCAGCGCGGACATGAGAATCTGCTGCGACAAACAGTGCTGGCCGTTCTTTTTCGTTGGCGTGCACGAGGGACAGACTGTGTTTGGTTACCTCAATACCATACACACCACGACTTGTCATGCAGTCACATTGTTTCAGAATCTCTTGCAGTAACAATGTCTTCTCTGTTTCAGTAACAACACACATTTAAAATCGCTTACCCTTTCCTCAGTTTCTCAAAGTTTGACATTCAAGTTGGTCACAACAGCACACAGCGTGGTTTCCATGGAGACTGAAATCTTTCTTTTTTTCCCATGTTTCCGTACAATTAACCACAACGCATGCCGAAGAGCACAGAAAGCGTTATCTGTGGAACGCGGCAGGTTTATTCGGGTCTTTCTTACCACAATTCCAAATGTGTCTTTTAAGATCTTCCTGGGAAAGAGGCATCTGTTGGTTATGCAGTGCTATCCAGACGTACCCTCACCTTCGATCTTGCTAGGTGCTAAATAAAATCAATGAAGCGCTCGCTGAAATCTGAACTTAGAACACAGGCCATCAAATGATGGCTTCTTATAGTTAAACAATGTAGAGACCTGTTATTGTAAATTCTAATAATTCTAATTTGAAAAATTTTAATAGTTCTAAATGAAGAGCCATTGAAGATTATTATCAGAGATGAGGGACAGATTTCTGGCAATAAAACTAGACTTGGGGCTTCCCTGGTGGCGCACTGGTTGTGAGTCCGCCTGCCGATGCAGGGGACACGGGTTCGTGTCCCGGTCCGGGAAGATGCCACATGCCTCAGAGTGGCTGGGCCCGTGAGCCATGGCTGCTGAGCCTGCGCGTCTGGAGCCTGTGCTCCGCAACGGGAGAGGCCACAGCAGTGAGAGGCCCGCGTACAGCAAAAAAAAAAAAACAAAAAAAACTAGACTTGGATCTAGAAGAATGAGGTCCTACCTGTGTCACTAACTATATTTATAACTTCTAGCAGGTCCCTTGAAATCTTTCACTTTCACATTTCTCATCTTTAAAATAAGGAAATTGCACTAAACCTCTCTACCAGTTACTCTTATCCTGATATTTTTTTAAGCCTATGGTTTGGACACTTTTATTTGCAAATAAAATTGAAGAGATAAAATTCACGGTAGAAATTCCATTGATGGCACGGTGTTATATTTTTTGATAATTTGCCTTCAAATGCCTCTTTATAAGCAGCAGTGATATATTTATGTATGAAAATTAACTTTACTTGCCACCTCATGTGGAAAAGTAGCATTTTAAGGCCCGTATCAGAAATCTAGAAGTATCCATAAAGGATATGTTCCAAATCTAATTTTGAAATCTGTAATAGAAGTTCCTGATTTATCATAAAACATATTAGAAATAATTCTTCTCTGGTGATGGATGCAGACAAGGTCTGTGGTTTTACCGTGTGGAGGCAGAATAATGCCTGGCTCCAAACATGCACACGTATTAACGCCAGTACCTGTGACAGTGTTCCCTCACATGACAAAGGGAAATTTAGGTTACAGATGGAATTAAAATTGCTGAGCAGCTGACCTTAAAATCGGGAGATTCTCCTGGATTACCCAAGTGGACTCAACAGAAGCCTAAAGGTCTTTAAAAGTGGAAGAGGGAACTTCCCTGCTGGTCCAGTGGTTAGGACTCAGCGCTGTCACTGCCAGGGCGTGCCTTCAACCCCTGGTCAGGTAGCTAAGATCCCACAGGCTGGGTGGTGGCCCTGGGTGGCAGGTGGGCGGGGGGTGGAAAAAGGAAGCAGAAGAGGTCAGGGTGGTGCGCTGTGAGGACTCCAGCTGCGGTTGCTGGCTTGGAAGATGAAGAACGGGGCCACAAGTCAAGGAACGCAGGCAGCCTCTATGTGCTGGAAAGGGCGAAACACACATTCTCCCCTACAGCCTCCAGAAAGAAGGAAGCCTTGCGCACACCTTGCTACCAGCCTACTGAGACCACGCTGGACCTCTACCCTACCGAACAGTGAGATGATGAATCTGTGCTATTTTAAGGCCTCACGCGAGGGTCAATGTGTCTGAGCAGCCGTAAAGAACTAATACACCAAGCAAATGTGCATGCCTTTGACAGACTGGCCAGCTCCGTACACACACACACACACACACACACACACACACACACACACACACACACACTTCAAAGGGAGACTTTTGCCCACACCAACCTAAATCTTGCCTAATCCTGCCTCCATCAGAATAAGCACAGTGAACTCTACTCAATACTCTATAATAACCTCCATGGGAAAAGAATCCGAAAAAGAATGGATACACGTATATGTATAAGTGATTCACTTTGCTGTACACCTGAAATGAATGCAACATTGTAAATCAACTAGACTCCAATAAAATTTTAAAATATGTATCATTCTTTCTTGATGTGTGTCTTCTGTGAAAAGGGCTTGTGTCTGAAGACAGAGACTGGAGACTTTCTTGAGTTCCTGAAAATGTGCCTGCTGGGCTATGAACGTGTGTACTGTTGACAGGGCTGATCTTTGTGGTGACCCAACCACCTGACAGCCAAGGTACTGGGCTGATATTAGGTCCAGAAGCTTCTGATATTTATCGAAAGCACCTGAGAGTCGCCAAGCTAAATTACCCTAGGTCAGGTGAGAAAAAAAAAAAAAAGAAAGAAAGAAAGGCTATGGGTTTGACCATAATTAATTTAACACAAAGGAGCATGTTCTGTTCATTACCGTCAGCACTGTGGACGTATTCCGCAAGCACTTAATTCGTAAATGAGCATCCTGGAAATCAACAGTTTTCACTAATTTAGACTGAGCTTCTCCATCACTTAGCCCCAAGTCATTAATATTATATTTTCACGAATTGGCTACAATACTAAACAGCCTGAGGTTAATTATACACATAATAGAACTCACATGAACATTCTACTCATTACTGGGAATCAAATCCTCATCTGCATTGAATGATAAACAGTGACAACGTGCATACTAATTGGGATACGCAACACTGAGATAAAGGGGATAGGTAAACTCATCGTTTATTTTTAAAGCAATCTTCTATTTTACCACCTTCGAGATTTAAACTCCGTGACTGTGGGGGCTTATCTTTTGCTTGCTTTGGTGTCTTTCAAAATGCCTACCCCGTGGTCTTGGTTAGCCGTGAACATATTTAAATGGAATTAATCAAAAGCACGTGTGGTCCTTTCTGAGTAGAAACAGGATGAGAAAACAACTAAAAAATAACGTAGGCAGGTACTTTCTGATGGGAGGGGGCAGAGGCAGAGAGAGGACATTGGAGATACATGCTCAAGACTAAGAACGAATAATAAAGACGTATTCTACACCTAATTTGATTCCATTCAGTGTGATGACAAAGAAAGATCCAAGTTTTGCTTATTAAGGAGCTTGGCACCTACAGGTGTCCTTGAGATGTGTGTGTCCGATGGGAAGACTTAGGAAAGAAGCCCTGGTGTCCTCAGTGCTCAGGTAAAGAATCCTGCTGCCTCCAAATCTGATTCATATGTCATGTTAGGTCCTCATCTAGATTAGGGTAGCTAAAATGACTAACTTAATTTTAATATAAAGGCAGACCTGGGAGATATTGCAGGTTCGATTCCAGACCACGGGCAGTAAGGGAATATTGCACTATAGCAACTCACACAAATGTTTTGGTCTCCCAGTGCACATAAAAGTTATGTTTAAACTAGACTGTAATCTATTAAATGTGTAATAGTATTATGTCTAAAACAACCAATGCACGTACCTTAATTTAAAAATACTTTACTGCTTGAAAAAAATGCCAGAACAATTACAATCGTGATGAAAAATTTTGAAATATGGCGAGAATTATCAAACTGTGGCACAGAGTCGTGAAGTGAGCAAACGGCACCAACAGACTTACTTAGCACAAACCTTCAATTTGGAAAAAACACAGTATCCGCAAAGTGCGATAAAAAGAGGTCTGCCTGTATTCAAAAGTCATGGCTTTGATTCTGAGAAGAAATAAGCAATGAAGATTTTTAAGGTTAAGTGTTGAAATCACAATCATTAGGTTATATTCTATTTAATGAGACTTTTAGATACAGTGTATTTAATTATGTGAAAATGAACATCGAAAAAAGAAACTTGAAAGGAAATATGCCAAAAACTATTTGGCACTTATTTTAAGAACTTCAGGAGTCATAAGTGATTGTGTTTTCTGCCTTTTTTTTTTTTCTTTTCAGCACCCTTCTAAAGTAGCGTGTACTGTTGTTTGTCAAAAGAAAGTAATAATTTAAAAAATTTACAAAATGTATTTTAAAATTTTGAGTATGCAATTTAAATAATCCATGTCACTATATGAAGGACTAGTTCAACAATGTTATTTGCTCAGCTTTAACAAATGTTCCACAACTTTCCAGGACACATAAACTTTGATATTGACCTAAATATCCATATTTAATGTGATAGATACACTTTTCCTTCCAAATATCTGTGGCTTATAATTTAACCCACTAGTAACTAATTTGGTTTTCTGGGAACTTGTATAGGACTTAATTTATGTTCACAAAAACTGGCCGTAAGAGAAAAAGTGAAATTCAGATAATCACACATATTGAAAACAAACACTTTGTAAGCACTTGGATTAACTGAATTCAACTTAAAAAGAAAATGAGCGCTTTGACTGAAAGCATATAATTGTATGTATTTAAATCATTATGTTCTTATTTGGGTTAAAGGAAGGTGTCATAAGGTCAAATTCAATATGAACACCAAGAAGCATTCTAACAATTCACCAACTCCAAGTATTTTCTCAGTTCCTTCCCTTCTTTCTCAATGAAAACACTGGCGATGAGCTGAGGACTCTTACGTGCACGAGTGTACATCTCACACACACACCAAAGGAACTAATATAAAAGGGAGCAAGAAGTTTTCACCTACCACATGTTCTCTTGGAAAGTTTTATCAGATAAATAGATTGAGCAATTTTTCTAATGATAATTATCTTTTTTCAAATACTTAACATCCAGATGTCTTTCTTTATAGCATGGCTTGCTCTGAAAGTCATCACTGATACTTCCAAGATTCTCCAGAGATGATGTAAAAGGGAGAAAACAGATGCTAAATATGGCTCCTGCACTTACTATGTGATATTTAAGCTTCTCCGGGGCAAGCATCTCTCTGGTTTATTTTCTGCTGTATCCACAGCAACTAGAGCAGGGCTTGGAATATAGTTCAAGAAAAACGTACTGAATGGACAAATAACTGCAGCTATCCAATAATACTTTCTGCAGTTAGGGAAACGTTCCACGTCAGTGCTATCCAAAATGGTAGCCACTACAATTTTCACAGAACTAGAACAAATAATTTTAAAATTTACACGGAAACACAAAAGACCCCAAATCGCCAGCGAAGCAATCTTGAGAAAGAAAAACAGAGCTGGAGGAATCAAGCTCTCTGACTTCAGATTATACTGCAAAGCTACAGTCATCAAAACAGTATGGTACTGGCACAAAAACAGAAACAGAGATCAATGAACAGTGTAGAAAGCCCAGAATAAATCCACACACTTATGGCCAATTAATATATGACAAAGGAGGTAAGACTACACAATGGAGAAAAGACAGTCTCTTCAATAAGTGGTGCTGGGAAAACTGGACAGCTACATGTAAAGAATGAAATTAGAACATACTCTAGAACACTATTACAAAAATAAACTCAAAATAGATTTAACCCAAATGTCGACCAGATACTATAAAGCTCCTGAAGGAAAACATAGGCAGAACACTCTTTGAAATAAGTCACAGCAATATTTTTTTGGATTCGTCTCCTACAATAATGGAAATAAAAGCAAAAATAAACAAATGGGACCTAATTAAACTTAAAAGTTTTTGCACAGCAAAGGAAACCATTGACAAAATGAAAAGACAACCTACTGAATAGGAGAAAAGATTTTCAAATGATATGACTGATAAGGGGTTAATATCCAACATATATAAACACCTCATATAACTCATCATCAATCAATCAATCAATCAATAAACAACCAGATTTTTAAATGGGCAGAAAAACTGAATAGACATTTTTCCAAAGAGGAACTGCAGATGGCCAACAGGCACATGAAAGATGCTAATCATCAGGGAAGTGCAAATCAAACTTACAATGAGATACCACCTTATACCTGTCAGAATGGCTACGATCAAAAGGATCACAAAATACCAAATATTGGCAAAGGTGTGGGGAAAAGGGAACCCTCGTACACTGTAAAGTGGGAATGTAAAATGGTGCAGCCACTATGGAAAACAGCATGGCGGTTTCTCAAAAAACTAAAAATAGACATAGCATATGACCCAGCACTTTCACTCCTGAATGTAAATCTGAAAGAAACAAAAACACTAATTTGAAAAGATACATGCACCCCAACATTCGTAGCAGCATTATTCACAATAGACAAGACATGGAAGCAACTTAAGTGTCCACCAACAGATGAATGTATACACGCATGCCCATACACACACACACAGTGGAATACTACTCAACCATAAAAAAAGGATGAAATATTGCCATTTGCTGCAATAAAGATGGACTTGGAGAGCATTATGCTAAGTGAAGTCAGACAGAGAAAGACAAATACTGTATGATATCACTTATATATGGAATCTAAAAAATAAAACAAACCAGTGAATATAACAAAAAAGAAGCAGACTCACAGAACAAAATAGTGCTTACCAGTGGAGAGAGAGAATGGGGAGGGGTAATAAGGGGATAAGGAATTAAGAGGTACAAACTATTAGGTATAAAACAAGCTATAAGGATATACTGTACACCGCAGGGAATATAGCCAATATTCTACAATAAGTATAAATGGAGTACAACCTTTAAAAATTGTGAATCACTATATTGTACACTGTAACTTATATAATATTGTATATCAACTATACTTCAATAAAAAAATAAAAGCAAAAAGTTCTAATCACAAAAAAGCCAATATGGTAGCCACTAGTCATATGCGGCTATTGAGCCCTTTAAATGCGGCAGATGTAAGAGAGGAACAGTTTTTTAATCAAAGAAAATTTAAATGGCCACATGCAGCTAGTGGTTACCATAATGGCCAGGACATGGCTAGGTGTTTACACTTGTTATTTTTAACACAGGAATGGAACGTTTATTTTCTCTTCCAGTAACTAGTCTATGTGCATTTAACTATCTCATAGAAACACTTACCAGAAGACGCTAGTAAAGGAAAAACCAAATCTTACTTTAATACGATTCATTAATGGTGTTTGCTCCCACACAGAAATTTTGATGAATCCATGTTTCTTTGGTGACATATTTATACTGCCATAGTTAGAAAGATCATCCCCCTCCAAGATTATAAATTCTCCCATCCTTCCTTCTAGTATACTTTATGGTTTGATTGTTTATATTTAAATCACTGATCTATTTGGAATTTATCCTGTGTATGCTCTGGGACGTAAGAGCATTTTTAATTTTCCCATGTGGCTAGCCACACATCCCAATACATTATTCAAATTTATCTGTTTCCATTGATTGACGGGCTAGCCATTGGCATCCAAAATTCCTAAATGCATTTTGGCCTATATCTGAACTGTCAGATCTGTTCCACTGGTCTGCCTCTGTGTCTTTTTGACAACATCACGTTTTATCATTGAGACTTTATAATATACTACAATACTACTTCAGAGGCTTTTAATCATCTTCACTGTTCCTATTTTTCAAAAGTTTTCTAGTTATTCTTCTTTGTTCACTCTTCCGTATGTTCTCCTAATCGGCTCTTGTTGCTCTATGTGAAAGTCATTTATTTTTATACGTCATTTTATATCCCACACTGAATTCCCAGACGGCAGGCTAGGAAGACAACATTGCCACCCACATCACAAGCAAAGGGCTGAACTTAGTCCCCAACCTGGGAAGTGGTCATTACAAGCCTGACAACGGGTAGATGGCCAAGGATATGGACTGACAGTTCACAGAAGAAAACCGGGAATAAGATGGATTTTGAAGGAGAGAAGGGATGCTTGTTAAAATAATACAGGTATTAAGTAAGCAAGTAGAAGTACTGTGAGATACTGTTTTCAATCTGTCAGAGGTGGGTGAAGGAAACAAGAGTACATCAAGGGTCCATCAGTTCCTCCAGGGGGATGGCTGTCTTTCTCATTTCACCTGCACCCAACTTCCCAGTGCAACATATGTGATAAACAGCTAAACATCCATCTCAAGTGCTTGAAGGCTGGCTTCTCAGCTGTGGACACCTGAGCCCCTTGAGAAGGCAGTTTCTGGGGAAGGGACGCCACCTTGAGACCACTTTCGCTGGGACACATCCCATAATCCTATCCCTTGATGCCGTTTCTCTCTCTCTGATGGAGAAAAGAGAACCAAGCCTGCTGTACGTGGAAAATCTGGATGTCTCTTAGCCATTTATCACTTTCAAAGCAACAGCGAATGTTTTCTTGTCTCATTTCTGCCACTGCACGGAGCTCACGGGAGCGGCTAAGTGTGGCAATAAAGAGGAGAGAACAGACTGGAAGAAAGGAGACCATCTGAAACTGTGCCGCCCTCAGGGAGAGAAGCTGGGTACTTGGGAGAGCGGGTCAGGATGATGGGCAAAAGAGGACCCTGCTTTTGCCCATCCAGAGTGTAAACCAAGAGTAATAACAACAACAACATCAACAACAATACTAATAAACAGGTAAGATAAATTGGTGGGGGGAGCATGATCGTGATAGCCCCGAGATCTCATGGAGGGTGACTGTGGCTTTGATTTGATAGCGAGGCCACATTTAAAATGCAGAGACCCCAGCCCCAGGAACAAGTTCACCAGACCTGCACTCTCCAATATGGCGGCCACCCATCACAAGAGGCAATGATTAGGCATGTGAAATGCGGTGAGTCTGAACTGAGGTGGGCTGTAAGGACCAAATGCATGCACTGATTTCAAAGTCTGTGAAATATCTGCTCAGTACACTTTTAATATCGATTACCTGTGGGGAGATGATAATACTGTGGACACACTGGGTTAAGTAAAGCATGCTGTTGAAATCAATGTCACCTATCTTATCTACATCTTTTTAGTATGGCTACTAGAAAATTTAAAATGACACATGTGACTTGTATTACACTTCCACTGGACAGATATTGTATGATATTGCTTATATGCAGAATCAAAAAAAAAAAAAGGATACAACTGAACTTATTTGCAAAACAGAAACAGACTCAGACGTAGAGAATGAATTTATGGTTAGCAGGGGGGGGAAGGGTGTGGGGGAGGGATAGATTGGGAGTTTGGGATTGACATGTCCACACGGCTATATTTAAAAAGGATAAGCAACAAGGACCGACTATACAGCACAGGGAACTCTGTTCCATATTATGTAACAACCTAAATGGGAAAAGAATTTGAAAAAGAACAGATGCGTGTATACACAGAAGTGAGTCACTTTGCTGTACACCTGAAGCTAACACAACATTGTTAATCACCTGTAGTCCAATATAAAATAAAAAGTTAAAAGAAAAATAAAATCGATGTCACTTTACATTTTTTTTTTTTTAGTATGGCTACTAGAAAATTTAAGATTACACATATGACTTGTATTACGTTTCCGTTGGATAGCGCCATTCAACGCGACCCACGTTGATTAATTCACTTCTCCCTTCAGCTCAGTTACTCCTGGCTTTGCCCCAGCAGGCAACTCTGTGTCTCATTTGGGGCAGAAAGATGGACTGAGTTCCCTTGGGTGTCCATGGATGCATCCCTAACTTTATCCCCTGAGCATTCCCTCTCCAGTGGGCTTCCTGTTCACCCCTTGGCTCTTTAAAACCCTGACTTTGTTCTCTTCCTAACAAAAGTGTTCTCCTGAATTCACTAGATCTATACCTTTCCTGAATCATGTGCTTTACCCCCTTTCCATATAAAATATCTCTCTTCTGCTCCATACTCTATCTCCAACATGCTTTCACCCATTACAGAACTGTCCCATCTTGGGGTGAGAGAAGAGGTGTTCTAACATCCCTCCTCCCTTTGCTCAGTTCAGAAGACTTCATCTCTCTCTCAAGACAAACTGATCCCCCCAGAAAAACTTCCTTCTAAAACCTTTTTCGTGGGAGTGGACGGAACACCTGAAAGATGCTGGGTGCAGGACTGGGATTAAAACCTGGGCTTCTAGAACCTTCTTCCCAAGTCCATTCTACTCCTAATCTACCTCAGGTGTGCATCTACTTTACAAGAGTGGGGAGGACAGAGCCGTGACCCCTGCTGGGACATCCAGCGCCGAGCTCTGGCGGTCTTCCTGACACAGCCCAGCTCTTCAAGCAGCTACAAGGTCTCTCCAAATGAGTCGGGGGCGCAACTTTGTAAGTAAATTGAATGTTGATAAGACATCAGAATTCATAAAATTCCCAGAATACATTTTAAGCATTTCTCAAAAAAAAAAAAAGCTTTTTTTCCTGGGAGAGGGACATTTGGACTTTATTGTGTGACATGTTGCCAGCTTTATACTTTTATCAATGTTGACCTCGCTCCAACCAGATCTTCTTTCCATAAATAAAATTTTATCTGAAACACAGCAGAGAGTTATTTTAACATGTTGGCAGAATTGTCACGGACTATTTTATTTTAAGGAGACTTTAGGAAACAATTTTTTACATCTGGTAAACCTAGAAATGGTGGGAAATGACAGTTTTTGACATCTCAACGTCTCTATCCACCCATTTGAACCTCTGCTTGGCCAGACTCAACCAATGGGAGTGTTTTAATCTCCTGTTGAAACGTAGATCTTAATTTAAACATTCCATCCAGAAGGGACCTGTCTGCAGTAGAAAATTATTGTGAGACTTTGGTTTCTAAACACCCATCTTTAAAACGTAATTAGGGGGCACACATGGTAGAGCTCTGAGAAAGCAGTTACCTGCCAAGGGTATCAGAGCAGACACTCTAAAACTTTGTAAATCACAGTTAAAATCATCAATCACAACACATCTCCTCCTTGTCAGATGTCTTCATCAGCTCAGGCTGTCATAACAAAGTACCACAGCCTGGGGCCTTAAACAACAGATACTTGTTTTTCACAGTTCTGGAGGCTGGAAGTCCAAGATCATCGTGTGGGCAGGTTCAGTTCCCAGTAAGGCTCTCTTCCTGGTTTGTACAGCTGCATTCTTGCTGTGTCCTCACATAGTAGAGAGAGCAAGCACTCTGGTCTCTTCCTCTTCTTGTAATGAAACTAATCCCATCACGGGGACCCCACCCTCATGACTTAAAGCTCATTAAATCCCAGAGGTCCCACCTCCAAATACTGTTTACTGGGGATTAGGACTTCAGCATATGAATCTTGGGGAGGGAGACACAAACGTTCAGTCCATAAAACCAGGAAAAGTGAGTGAAGACAGAGCATGTCTTAGTTTTTTTTTTTTTTTTTAATTCACTCTTTGGGAGTATGAATAATGCTCCCCCACCCCCGACAAAGATGTCCATGTCCTTTTCCCCAGAGTCTGAAAATACGTCACCTTACATAGCAAACGGGACTTTGGAGATGTGATTAAGTTAACAGTCTCAGGATAGGGAGATTTTCCTGGAATATGCAGGTGGATCTTTATAAAAGGGATGCATGGGGGTCGGAAAAGATGTCATGGTTGCAATGATTCAGCTCCAGGAGCGAAGGAATGCCAGCACATGAAATATACCAACAGTAATAGGTGTGTGCAAAATATTCTAAAGCAAAGGCGTACACCAGGAATGCCGTGCTTGCTATGGGTAGATGTGGCAAGAACAGAATATAAAGTAGAATGGAGAAATAAAGGAGAAATTGGTTTTAGGAAAACTGACAGTCTAGATGGACAGATGGAAAAAGCAAATAGAAGGAAGGTAGTGTTTAAAGAAATTCAGACAGAGGAATTAGTACTTGATGCTGGCAGGTCCTCAAGTGTCAATGATAATCAGTTCTACATCCACTAAGTATAAGCATAACACATAAAAACCACATAATGCACCATCAGTATAATTCAAAATAACTGACTTGTCCACCCACGGAGAGACAGCACTGCTTGCGTGAGTGCGTGCTGTGAAGTTATGATGTGTGAACCTCCAGGAAAAGCAGGAGTGCTGGAAAAGACCTTTAGCACCGGATCTGCTGAGAGGCACGTTTTTACCACGAGGGCTTCCTTAGGCTGCACCTCCTGAATATCTGTTTCTCTCCTCTGGAGTGATGTGCCCTTTGGGGCAACTCGGGGGAGTCTGATCCGTTTCTATCTTTGCCACTTCATTCATGCACAGTGTGCGGTCCTCAGCTGTTTGTGTCTTGGTCAGAATCCCCACCTTCCGCACTCCCGTGCAAGGCTATTTTTGCTTCTGGCCTCATTCCTCATCATTCTTGCTGTGTCCGAGATTTATTTTTTTATTATTTTTTTTAATGTTAATGACCATTATTTATTGGGAAGTTGGTCTCTGCGGTATTAAATATCTTTTTTTTAAATTGGAGTATAGTTGCTTTACAATGTTGAGTTTGTTTCAGGTGTACAGCAAAGTGAATCATATATATACATGTATCTTTTTTAGATTCTTTTCCCCCATAGGCTATTACAGAACATTGATTAGAGTTCCCTGTGCTATACAGCAGGTCGTTGTTACTTATCTGTTTTATATATAGTAGTGTGTATACGTTAATCCTACAGAGATTTAAACAGTAGAAGGCTAGCAGTTATTTAATAAGGACTCTTCAAAGGGGGCGGGGGAGAACACTGATTTGCAGTGTTTGCCTGTTTCCGTGGTGTCACTCCTCCCACTGTGGCTGATGTCAAGCTACTACTGCGATGTGGCTGAGGGGGGAGATGGGAAGAGATGGACCCAGTTGAGTTTTGTGGGGACCACCCATAGTAAAGCAATGCCAGGTATCACTGATTGAAATCAAACCACACAGGGCCTCTTAGGAAGGCTACCTCTAAACACATGGAAATCTGAGGAGGCTCTATCACCTACAGTATAACGGCAATAAACTTGTAACCGTGAGGTTCTACACTGGGTATCTCAGTATATAGCTTGGACACCCACAAAAAATGCAACGCACACAGCAGAGAATCATGCTGCTGGGTTTCAAATCTGGTAGTATACACCCACCAGTACTGATATGCATGAGATTTACAGCTTTTCTCATGCCAAGAAGTAGCTGGCGCTTGTCACCAGACACGTGAAGAGGAGAGGAATGTGGAAATACTGACAGCCTTATAGCAGTCTACTAAAATTAGAGCCACACTCCAGGCAAAAGACAGATAATTCATGCATCAGAGTAAATCCGACTCAGGTCTCACTGAACAGATCAGGGCATCCATGAACAACAAACAGGCTTGAAACACTGAGACCCTTTATCCTTTAGGGAAAAATCTGGCTTCCAGATAAGCATTTATATGTGTTTTGAAAAGGTAGAAAGTCACGCTTCTATTACTTCAAAGGTATTTTCAGGTGACTTTAAAAAACCTTAAGAAAGATGTCAAGGAGTTGGATTATTCTTTCATTCTGTTGGTTTTAGTGATAGTGGTTATTTGGCTAAATGTATTTCTACGTGGGGACATTACACCAAACACACATCAATGACAAAAAGCAGCCCGTCTGAGTTAAGGGCAGGGAAAATGGTGGTTTTACAAAGTTACCACGTGGAGTGGAGATGGTGGATTCTGACGGTTGACTTCCCCGGCACTTCAGTGAAGTACCTGGACATACACTTGTTTCTTTGCAACTTGAGAAATGTTTTCTTTCCCTCCCAAGCACATACCATTCTTCGTATTGTGTGCTGAAGATCAAGAACTAAACACTTTGCTTTTATGTCCCTCCCATGGCGTACTTTTAAATTAAGTTGGTCTCCGGCTATTCTACGTATTGTAATCCTCTGAGTTGTCCCAACCATAAAGCGTACAGCTTACCAACATACTGTCAGATGCTGCCGAATGCTTGGAAGCCAGAGCCATTATCTTACTCGGCATGTGGATCTTCGCAAGCTTAAGATAAGTGATTAGGTCTGTAAGTTTTTATAGCAACTTGTTAGACTTTTCTTAGGAAATCACAGTGAATTTTTTTTTCTTGTTCGTTTTCAAATAATATGAAGTGATGGGAAATTAAAAAGTAGAATTTTAGACCTAGGATGTCTTGAAATGAGGTTTTTAAGACCAAGATACAAATAGGCGATTTAAAGGGTATCTAACCAGTGTCTTAGGTCAGGTTTTCTGGAAGAAGGGTTCTTGTGCGTGTGCATTTCTGAGGGAGAACTCCCAGGGGGAGGGCAGGACAGCAGAAGAGGGAGGGGGTGAGGGAAGCCAAGGCAGATGCGGTCCAACGTGGAAGTGACGGTCCCAGACGGACATGTCCTTCAACCGGATCCCACAGGGAGGTCTGGAGCATGACCTGCATCTCACAGTTAGGACCACGATCTCAGTCTGTTGTGCTGCTATCACAGAATACCTTATCCATAGCCTGGGGGGCTTGTAAACAAAGATGTTTACTTCTCACAGTTCTGGAGGCTGAAAGTCCAAGATCAAGTCATTGGTGGATTCAGTGTCTGCTGAGAGTCTGCTTCCTGGTTCACAGACAGCATCTTCTCCCCGTGTCCTCACATGGTGGGAGGGGTGAGGGAGCTCTTTGGGGTCTCATTTGTCAGGACACTAATGCCATTCATAAAGGACCCACCATCATGGCCGAATCACCTCCCAAAGACTCCACCTCCTAATACCATCCCGCTGTCCATTAAGCTTTAGCGTATGGATCTGGGGGGACACCAGCACTCAGTCTATAGCACCCACCCTGAGGCAAAAGGACAGCCTTCTGTTCCCCCGGCTCGACCTGTCATTGGCCGCAGGCAGCAGGCGTCGGCGGGCCGAGCAAAACCTCCACACTGAGGGGCTGTCCGCGAAGGAATGTAACCGCAAAGAAAACTGGTGATGATGTATGTGAAGGAAGAGTATACAACGGTATACAAGCTTAACCCGGGCACAAAAATATGGTGAACCCAGAGGAGAGAGAAATACACCAAAGTGTTACCAGTGGCCGTCTCTGGACGGCCCATGACTGTCATTTGCTATAATTTTCTGTGTTTCCAGTGTTTTCACAGTGGATCTTGCAGAGTGAATAAGAACACACACTCAGGATGTGTTCAAAACCTTGCACAACAACACAACTTAGGTCTGACTTACCAACCTTTAGAAAAGGGGTTGGCAAACCATGGACCCATGGACCAAATCCTGCCCGCCGCCTGCGGTTATAAAGAAAGCTTTACTAGGCCACAGACATGCCCATTCATCGGTACCATCCATGGCTGCTTCCAAGAGGCTGCAGAGTTGAGCGGTCACAAATGGAGACCGTGAGGCCTCGCCAACCCCTGCTTTTAGAGCACCATTCCTCATCTGTAAAATGGGATAACAATGCTTGTCTCACAGAATTCCTGAATGGTTTAAAAGAGAAAAAGTCAGTCAAGAGGTAACGCTACAGACGGCCAGTAGGCATGTGAAAACATGCCTAACATCGCTAACTATCAGAGAAATGCAAATCAAAACTACAACGAGGTATCACCTCACACCAGTCACAATGGCCACCATCAGAAAATCTGCAAACAACAAATGCTGGAGAGGGTGTGGAGGAAAGGGAACCCTCTTGCACTGTTGGCGGGAATGTAAATTGGTGCAGCCACTATGGAGCACAGAATGGAGGTTCCTCAAAAAACTAAACACAGAGCTACTATATGATCTTGCAATCCCACTCCTGGGCACATATCCAGAAAAAAAGAAAAAGGACCTAGAGATGATCACACTACGTGAAGTAAAGCCAGACAGAGAAAGACAAATACCATATGATATTAATTATATGTGGAATCTAAAATATGACACAAATGAACTTAATCACAAAACAGAAATAGATTCAATGACACAGAAACAACCTTATGGTTACCAAAGGGGAAATGGGGTGGCAGGGGTAAATTAGGAGTTTGGGTTTAACATATACACACCACCATATATCAAATAAACAACAAGGTCCTACAGTAGAGCACAGGGAACTATATCCAGTATCTTGTAATAACCTATAATGGAAGAGAATCAGAAAAAAGTGTGTGTGTATATATATACATACACATAAATATATACACACACACATATATGTATATATATGTGTGTGTGTAACTGAATCACTTTGCTGGATATCTGAAACATTGTAAATCAACTATACTTCAGTTTAAACCTGCTGTATAAAACAAATTTTAAATAAATAAATAAAATTCTAAAATTCAAAAAAAAAAAAAACAAAACAACAACCACTATACTTCAATTTAAAAAAAGAGCTGACTCGACTTTCCCTGTGTGGTGGTCACATCGATCTCTGCCACTATTTTCTAACAGAAGCACAGCTAGTCCTAGTGCCCTCTTATTACAAAGACCAAAATGACACCAGAGAACAACAGTGAGTCACGTTCACCCCCGTTAATCTCCAGAGGCTTGTGGAACCAGACACACAGCTGACTCTCAGTACAGCACCTCTTCCATCGACTCATGACTCCCATGTACTAAATGGGTTACCCATCTGCATGTGTACCGCAGGCTCCCTCTGGAAAAAGTTGCTTATGCAGGCTCATTTTATCTTTCACATAGGACGGATCTGCTCAAGGATTTTTTTCATCATTTGTGGACAATGTGGTTTTTAAGGTAAATCCTACCAAGTGACTGTGCTAACAATGTCTGAATGTGTTTCTTCCCTATATTGTAAACAGATATAACTTTTGGTGAGCATGTTTATGTAGGCATCTTTTGCCAGAAGAAAGAATGTAGAGCACACCAGAATTCACTACTTGCGTTCCTAAAGAAGGTAGAGTATCATGCTTGGGGATTCTAGTACATAATGCTGTCCTGGAGAGCAAAGGCCACCTGTAACAGACATTTTATTCAGCTGTTCCTAGTATAATCACTGGTCCCATAGATGTAGACATGAAAATAAAAAATCAGTGTGGCTGGGCTTCCCTGGTGGCGCAGGGGTTGAGAGTCCGCCTGCCGATGCAGGGGACGTGGGTTCGTGCCCCGGTCCGGGAGGATCCCACGTGCCGCGGAGCGGCTGGGCCCGTGAGCCGTGGCCGCTGAGCCTGCGCGTCCGGAGCCTGTGCTCCGCGACAGGAGAGGCCACAACAGCGAGAGGCCCGCGTACCACAAAAAAAAAAAAAAAAAAAAAAAAAAAAATCAATGTGGCTGAATGAAGTATATTTGCTATGTCTTTACATTTCACATAAAAGTTTCATCTGGGGAATCCTTAAGTATGAAATGCAGGTGGCTCCAAAACTATATGAAAAGCTGCCTCTCAATGCTGTTTCCATTTGTGTTCCTCCAACAAGCTGTTATCTTCTCAAATAACTGAGCATCTCAGGAATGTTAAGTTATAAGGGCTTAGGATGTACCAGAAGAAGGGCTGACCAGAGTTTTGATGCCTTCTGACATGGACGGCAGGTCACACTTGGAAACAGGGGTGCCCATCTGTAAACCATGACTCCTAGATGCAAGGCACCCCCCCCAAGAAATCTGTCAGTGAGACAGTCCCTGTATTAAATGAGCATAATATTTTTGTAGAAGATATCAATGTTTTCAGCAAATACCTACAGGACTGGGAGTAGGTGATGCCTTCAATGAGTTCAATGATCATGACCGGGTATTTATTTACCAGGTCCCTTACTAGAAACAGAAGCAGCATGCCCCATGCACTGTCTTCTGCTTGACATTACAAATCGCCTGCGTTAAAAGACTTCAAAATGAGAAAAGTAACCGATAAATAAGTGAAGAATTTCTCTCCTTGGTGTAGGGGGAGAAGCTGGGCTTTGCACATCAGCCAACCCGATGTGAGTACCATATTGCACGCTGTTTTATCCTCCTGCCCCTGAAGTTAGAGGTGGGGAGAAAACTTAAGACCGCAAGCCATACCAACCAGTGAGCTGGGTGAACGGTTTACGGCAGCCTCTACTATCCACACCCTGAGAACATCCTGGGCTCTTCCATGGCTCAGCCGTCCGCTGGGTGAGCGAGAGAGCTGCGGCGCCAGTTCACGGTGAACGATGGCGTGGACCTGCCACAGCACAGGCATCTCAACTGAATTCAACTCAGCAAATAATTATGGCATATCCATTACGTGCCAGGCTATGAGTTAGACCCCATGGGGTATTACTCAAAGAGGGCCAGACACTGACTGTGTCCTTAAGATGCTTATGAGGTTGGGGGGCAGGGAGTGGGTAGAGAGAACCAGGGTTATAAGGAAACCCAGGAAAAGCTTCCAAATGACTATCCTTAAAGTATGGTGGTGAGTCCACGAGGAACTGAAAGAGTGCGTATCACAGGGAACCGAACAGAGGAGATTTGTTACATAGGTGATCTGGAGGGGTGGTGAGGAAACGCAGAGACTAGTAATAAGAGAAAGCTGCCACCACCCTGAAGCTGGAGGGTCAAAGGCGAGGAGCGATGTTGGCGATCCCAGTGGAGGCTACAGCCATGGAAGGGGCAGGATTTTGAGTCACGGGGGAGACACACCAGGAGAATGGTGAGAGATACACTGGATGCCCCCTCGCCCCCATCAGCCAATCTCCTGTTGGTGTCATGTAGGAGGAAGCCCGGTGGCATGGATCCTGGGAAACACTGCCTGCAGGGTTCAACCTCCCTGTGATGTGCAACAGAGCAGGGAAATGCAGGGGAGGGGAGCTGGGGCAGAGACCCCCAAGGCACGCAAAGATGCACAGTGACGGACAAATACAGCATGATGAAAATTCCAAGTCAGAGAAGCCGGACAAAATGAGAAAGAGGCTTCCAGGATTCTAGACTGTGGAGAGCTTTGTGTCCTTTATGACATCAGTTTAGAAATATTTCATATATTATAAGGAGATCAGAAGTACCTATAACATTTTTCCAAAAAAGAGATACGGATGGCCAAAAGGCACATGAGAAGAGCTCGACATCACTAATCATTAGAGAAATGCACATCAAAACCACCATGAGATATCACCTCACACCTGTCAGAATGGCCATCATCAAAAAGAACACAAATGACAAATGCTGGAGAGGATGTGGAGAAAAGGGACCCCCCACCCCCACCCCCACCCCTACACTGTTGGTGGGAATGTAAATTGGTACAGTCTGCTATGGAAAACAGTAAGGAGGTTCCTCAACAAAACTAAAAATAGAGCTGCCATGTGACCCGGCAATTCCTCTCCTGGGTATATATCTGGAAACAAATGAAAACACTAATTAGAAAAGATACATGAACTCCAGTGTTCACTGCAGCACTATTTACAATAGCCAAGACATGGAAACAACCTAAATGTCCATCAACAGATGAATGGATAAAGAAGATGTGATTATGTATAAATACATATATACAATACATACATATATATATATACACACACACACACACACATATATACAGAATGGATTATTACTCAGCTATTAAAAAGAATGAAACTTTGCCTTTTGCAGCAACATAGATGGACTTGGAGGGTATTACACTAAGTGAAGTAAGTCAGACAGAGAGAGACAGTGTACGATATCACTTATATGTGGAATCTAAAAAATACAACGAACTAGTGAATATAAACAACAACAAAAAGCAGCAGACTCACAGATATAGAGAACAAACCAGTGGTTACCAGTGGGGAGGGAGGGGAGGGAAGAGGGTGAGATAGGGGAAGGGGAATAAAAGGTACAAACTGTTAGGTATAAAATAAGCTACAAGGATATACTGTCCAACACGGGGGATATAGCCAATATTTTGTAATAACTATAAACGGAATATAACCTTTAAAAATTGTGAATCACTATACTGTACACTTGTAACTTATATATTATTAATACTGTATATCAACTATACTTCAATTAAAAAACCCCAAAACCAAACAAAAACAAAACAAGGAAACAAAAAGTACCTATAAATATATTTTATCTGACTCCAGGACCTAGGAAAGCAAACATCCAGCAAATGTCTTAAGGACCATCTTCAATCAGAGGTAAGTTTACCATCTAAAATGTTTACTACTTGCTTTCCCTGCTCTTGTCTTTGGCCTCAGGTCACTGTCAAATGTCATTCACCCCGATACAGGAAGAAATATACCAAGTTGAACCAGATAAAGAGCACCTGGTTGGCTTTACCTGCCATCTGGTTGAGTTACTTAGGTTCTAGGCTGCATCTAGATTGTTGCATTTTGGCCTCTATAATTTTTCCAGCTGGAGGAGATCTATTTTAAGTAACAATCATAATAATTTCGCTTGGTTTCATGCTGTTTTCCTTATCTGAATGACTCAACATGTTACACATTATTTCCATCAGCTGAAAAACATCTTGACAAGAAAGACTTGTGTGTATTCTAAATTTCTCTGGAAAGGGCTGGATAGTAAATATTTTTGGCTTTGCAGGACATACAGTCTGTGTTAGAATTACTCAACTGGGCCATTACGGTGTGAAAGCGGCCACAGATGATATATAAAGAAATGAGCATGGCTGTGTGGCAATAAAACTTTATTTACAAAAACAGGCTGTAGGCTACAGTTTGATGGCCACTCATCTAGATGTTATTAATTAAGTGCCTATACATACGCAGGTGTATCTGTGTGCAAATATCCATGAGCTAGTCTTACTCTAATAAAAAATAAAAAGGAAAGTAAGGTTGTCCATGTTGACTTTTAATAAAATCACTATCGTTAAAAGAAGATACTGTCCATGGACTTCCAAGGCTGCCCTTCAAGATTAAATGCCTAACAGGTCATTCTTGAATTGGTTTTGTTGCTTTATACTGTTGATTCTTTATGGTAAACACATACATTTTACAAGGATATCAGTCAGTCATAACAATGAGTAATGCTATGCTCATTTTACACACTGGAAACTAAGACTTAAAGAGAGTGACTGATTTAAAAATCCACTGTTATTAAGGGTGAAAATTCGAATCTGGACTGAGATCCACAGACAAAAAGTTTCTGTGCCTACTTTCGTGAAGCATATTAAGCATTTCATGAGAAAAACAATTTAAGATCTCTTCCCTTACTTCATAATATTTAATAATAAAAGAAGAGATGGAAACAGATGTAATTCCACTTACAAGTATCCTTAATATGGATGGTGGGACACCAAATGCCAGGATGGATATGTAGGAAATTCATCACTCATTCGGCTTCCACTTTGGGGAAAATTAAGTAGATACCTGAACCCTGGCTGCACTGATTTGACATCCCATCGACGCCAACTCAATTACCTGGCTTTTGTGTTGGAGAATTATGTGCTCAGGAAAGCTGATGGGTTGAGCTGTGTTTCACCACTTAGCAAGATCCAACACTCAATTCAATGAGCTGAAATTAACTGCCTCTCCCCAGGTGGTGAAGAAGCAAGCTTCCCAGACCATTTCTACAATAGTAAAGTGAATTAATTTGTTTCCACATACACTGAGGAATCTCTACCCACCCAGAGGTTCCTTAAAAACTGCAACTAGATTATCTCTCCTCCCTTCACTATTTTTTAACTTAAAGAAACAATGTAGCTTGCGGGCAAATGGGGGGAGGAATGAGATGATTTATCCAAGGAAGAAGTGAAAACCAGCACTGTCTCAGATATCGTCAGAATTACTGAACAATTTGCCATCTGGGTGTAGAAGAAGAGAAAAGATGCATTTCTTGGCTTTCAATGATTTAAGAACTTTTTAAAGGAAGTTGTCAAAAGATATTGTAAACGCTCTAATGCGTTCTACTTTAAGAATCTGGGTCTTGGGATGGATAAAGGAGATGACAGATTGACATTGCATTTTACACAATTTGAAAACTGATGAGGCATAATTTACTGGGCTGATGTTTAATCAATTTTAAAAAATCAATGGATGCAAGAAAACATAATCATCGAGCTCCTTCCCTCCTTATACTGTTGTGCAAAACATAAAGGTGGGAGGGTGCTCCTTACTCTTCTAAGGAGGAGGGATGGGAACGATGTTTTGTACACAGAGTTGGTTTTTTTATGTATATTGTTTCATTTACAGCCACAGCAATCTCAGAAGGCTGGTGTCTGATCCACTTCTTAGAGGTGAGAAACTGGAGAAGAAGCCACATCGCCACACGGCTGAGCTACGATCTGGCTTGCTTGACTCAAGAACCTGTGTGCTCTGCATGATGTCACGTGGCTTCATGGTGGAGAGGAAAATGCACGCGTGTGCTTGTGGGATGTATGCATGCTAGTGCACACACACACACACATGCACACGAGTGCAAAAATACCAAGCACAAGAGACGGGCAGCTGCACTGGCTGTGGCAATATTCCTATCTTAGCTGGCTCTCAAGAGTGGATGGAGAGGAGTCAACACAGAAGCCAGTCACCTAAGTTACGAGAAGCGGGGTATTCGTATTTGATGGCGCTAATGCACGGCGTCAGGAAACTCAAAGAACATGGAAGCTCTGACCTGACCAGTCTGGTTGGAGCCAAGATCTGTCTTGAGATGCAGAGGTTTGAGTCTACAAGGGGACAGGGATTTGAATCTTCAGCATAAAGGACACTGGGCTTTAGATACAGTATTGGGAGGAGTTATCAAACTCACATCCTTGAAAGTCTCCTTAAGATCTCATCAGACTGTATTTCAGCCCACCGAAAATTTTAGTTCTGTGCAAAATTATTCCTTCATGAAGGCATTAGCAGAGAAAGATCCATTCTGTAACGGCTAAATTTTAGAACCTACGCAAGAAAAAGTCGTATTTTAGAGAGGGGAGGGGGCTTTGTACTATTTGATGAAAAAGTCTTGGCTAGACCCACAGGAAGAAACATTCCAGTCTAAATATATGGAAAGAATTCCAACACGGAAGCTAACTGTGGGAGTCACAAGGCTCATAGAAAGTAGGAGAAGTGATTCCAAGAGCAAAACAATGGGCTTCTGCCTCAGGAAAAGATTCCATCCTGGAAAGGTCACTCCATCCTCCAACAGTAACTTGCTATTAACTGATGTAGGACGAAGACCTACGGCTCAGAGATCAAAAGCTCATTCCGATCCCGTGACTTGAAAAATAGAGCTCTTCTTGAAAAATATGAAGATGCTGAAACCTGTTCTTGGCTATTTGATTCTTGAGTGAAGGTGACCTTCAATTAGGAATGCAAAACTCCACTGCCCGAGTGCCTTCAGAAAACAAAACAATACAGAAGAAAAAGCATCCCAGGCACCACTGCCTGAAGAACAGATATGACTGAACAAGGAGTGCCGAGCCCGTGGTATCCAACCGTTAGACATTTTTACCGAGAAGAAATCTTCAACGAAAAGAAGACTTAAAATTATGACATGCTGAAGTCTGTGACACTAGAAATGACCTTTAGAAAGAATGTATTTTCTCTTTCCCAAACTCGTTAATAATTCAGCCAGTGCTATCTCCAGTCCAGAGGATGTTTCAACGCGGGACTTAAATGACTGCTCGATAATCTTGAGTCAAAAACTGGTTGTGAAAACAAAGGCAGGATGAGAAGTATTCAGGAAGAAGGTAACACATCACACAAATTTTTATAACTTTAAACTTGTAGGAACTTCTGCATGTTTGGTCTGTATTTACAGGCAAGTCTAGACACGGTTGGGAAACATTTCTGATTTTTTCAAGGATGGAAACAGAAAGCTACAGATGTTATATTGGCAATTATTTGAATTTAACCTATGTGCCTCAGTAATAAAGCTACAGTATAGATTGTCGGTGAAAAGACTTTAACTGCTCACTAGTTTTCTGATGTTGTCTTATTTAAAAATTTCTTTTATTGAAGTATAGCTGATTTACAATGTTGTGTTAGTTTCTGCCGTACAGCAAAGGGGTTCAGTTATGCATATATATATTCTTTTTCATTATGGTTTATCACAGGATATTGAATATAGTTCCCTGTGCTACATGGTAGGACCCTGTCGTTGACCCATCCTATATATATTAGTTTGCATCTGCTGACCCCGAACTCCCAGTCCATCCCTCTCCCTCCCCCCTCCCCCTTGGCAACCACAAGTCTGTTCTCTGTGTCTGTGGGTCTGTTTCTCTTTCTTAGATAAGCTCATTTGTGTCATATTTTAGATCCCACATATAAGTGATATTACATGATATTTGTCTTTCTCTGTCTGACTTGCTTCACTTAGTTTGATCATCTCTAGGTCCATCCATGTTGCTACAAATGGTATTTCATTCTTTTTTATGGCTGAGTAATATTCCGTACCCATTCCTCTGTCGGTGGACATTTGGGTTGTTTCCATGTCTTGGCTGTTGTGAACAGTGCTGCTAAGAACATAAGGGTGCATGTATCTTTTTTAATTATATCAGTAGTTTTGTCCAGATATATGCCCAGGAGTGGGACTGCTGGATCATATGGCACTGATGTTCTCTTTCTTTGTTTTGTGAATATTGTGAATGGATGCCCAGATTTTGCTTGTCCAGCATTCAAGGTTTTCACAGCCGTATGGACACATTATTAAATGTATGTATGACTATGTCATCACTCACATGAGGACACTAGGGTCTGAACTTTAGTGCTTGATTCTGAAAGCCAAGCATGCTCTTTTCTCTTTCACCACAACACCTTTCAACATAACATGCATACTCTCTGTGAATGCTACAGATGCTGAAATGTCCCAGCATAAATGCTTGACCCTGGAAAAGGGGATGTGCATATGTATGTACTGAGTCCAAGATTTCACCCAAGGAGTGGGCTGGGCATTAGATGGCCATTCTTATTAAATCCTTACAGCCACCCTGGAAGGTGAAACCAGTCAGCAACCTTCGAAGAAACCTGTCTGACTTCAGGTTGGTCTATAAGAAAAGTCCCATTTTGCCTCATACTATGTGTTTTGAAAACTTCTGAAAGGTGTGGTCAAGGGCTGTGCAGGTCTTAACAGAAAACTGTAGCAATTTGGGGCAATAAAAGCCACCTGGAGACCCTGAGATTTCTAACACTGCACTACACATTGAGTTGATCTCCACGCATGGCTAAATGGATGCCCTAAATTGTTTAGGTTTCAATGAGAAAATGTTGTATCTGGTTCAGAGCCAGAGGCCAATGTGTGATTTAATTAAAATGTCTTGTATGTCTTTTCCTTTCTTTACATTTCTTGAGAAACAGAATGATAGGAACAAGTCACTACGTGGAAGCCTAACTTCCCAGCAACTCTGTCCCTATTTGAGTATAGCCACCTCTTCAAACAGCAACTCTGTCCCTATTTGAGTATAGCCACCTCTTCAAAGAGAATCTCGCAGAACAAATGCAGAAACAAACATTATCTGACTCCTGGCATGATTTTCTCAAAATTCCCTGTGTAGTACTCTTGCCAAAAAGCTTAACCAGAGTCTAATCACGAGAAGGAAGCAACGAGACAAATCCAGGTTGAGAAGCAGTCTATAGAACAGCCACGAACATGGACTCTTCCAGCCGGCTAAGTTTTTAGAAACAAACCAAAAATTGCAGAGGGGCAATCTAGATTTATAGAGGGTAAAAAGACATGACAGCCAAGTGCCAAGCATAATTATTAACTGAAGCTTGGGTTTATATATAAGTATATCCAAATTATTTATGTACATGTGCTCTGCATCATATGTATGAGATTTTGTGATAAATGGACATTTCAAATTTTAGATATTATTGTATCCATTTTAAATGTCTTGGATGTGATCATGGTATTATGATTACATCGGAGAATTCCTCTGTTCTTGGGAGATGCACACCAAAGTATTTACCATTAAAATGTCATTACGTGCAAATGATTCAAAAGGATCTGAATATACATACACACATATATATGCATATATAACTCATATATGTGCATTATATATGTATGTACTTTATGTATATTTTATAAATAGATATATGTATGAGAGGATGCATATGCAGAAATAGAAGGAGAAAGCAAATGTGGGAAAATGGTAAATATTAGTAGTGACTCAAGGAAGCATATGCACGTGTTCATTGTATTATCACTGCAACTTTTCCGTAGGTTTTTTTTTTTTTGCGTTACGCGGGCCTCTCCCCGTTGTGGCCTCTCCCGTTGTGGAGCACAGGCTCCGGAT
This sequence comes from Kogia breviceps, assembly GCF_026419965.1. Lineage (NCBI taxonomy): Eukaryota > Metazoa > Chordata > Mammalia > Artiodactyla > Physeteridae > Kogia > Kogia breviceps. The sequence goes on along the minus strand of NC_081330.1, from coordinate 130,844,021 downwards.
GAACAGGCTCAACGTCCATGGCTCACGGGCCCAGCCGCTCGGTGGCATGTGGGATCTTCCCGGACCGGGGCACAAACCCGGCATGTCCCCTGCATTGGCAGGTGGATTCTCAACCACTGCGCCACCAGGAAAGCCCTTTCCATAGTTTTGAAGTTTTTCAAAATAAAAATGTCGTGGGGGGAATGAAATGCAGATCTGATGCTCACAGAGAAAAGCCTAAGTAAAAGTTAATAAGTGCTTTCCATAGCATCTGTTCTCTACACTCTGTACTTTGGTTACACCATATGGTCCACATATTTTAATATAACTGCAATTGTTTTCAGAGGTAGCAACGCCATTATTTTTCTGTCTTCAATGGTGATTTTTTTTTTTTTTTTTTTTTTAGCTCTGATGTGGCTTCTGATCTGGAAAACATTTATTCTGAGGCAATGCCTGTGAATATGGCGGGTAATCAAAATGTCAGCAGAACTTGGTAGGGAAAGAAGGGAAAGAGAGTTGGAAAATTAAACGAAGCCTGTGAGTTCTGGTATAATTCAGAGTCTCATGGTCATGGGACATTGAACAAATAATTGGATCCCTGTGCTTCGGTTTCCGTACATGCCTGGTAGTGAGTTGACACAGTGCATGTACAAATGTGTTACACTGGTAAAGTTCGAGATAAGTAATGGGGCTCCTAAGTGTCATAGAGATGACGGGTAAAACAAACATTAGCAAACTGGGGAATACTGTCTTCAGTAGGGTCTAGACTTTTTTCTTCTTCCAGTTTTATTGAGATTATAATTAACACACGGCACTGTGTAAGTTTCAGGTGTATGGCATAATGGTTTGACTTACACGCACCATGAAATGATCATCATCATAAGTTTAGTGAACATCTCTCATTGCATATAGATACAAAATTAAAGAAATAGACATTTTTTTCCTCGTGATGAAAACTCTTAGGATTTGCTCTCTTCACAACTTTCATATATAACACACAGCAGCGTTCATTATATTCACCATGCTGTACATTATATCCCTAGTACTTATTTATCTTTTAAGTGGAAGTTTGTACCTCTGAAGCAATTAAACTGATTGTTTTGGGTATGCCATGTGTTGTCTTTTAAAAACAATTTATACCAAAGGAATTGTGAAAACAGTGGGGAAATGACAACACTGACAAATTACACTTGGATTCATGGGTTGGGTCCATTATTTTAAAAGAGTTCCATTAAGTGATTCATCATGCATTTATGTAGAATTACATTTGTATAAACATATGCACTTAGGTTCACAGTGATAAAAGCTTCAAGCATATGTGTGTGGGTTTATCTCTGGGCTCTCTATCCTTTTCCACTGATCCATACTTCTGTTTTTGTGCCAGTACCATACTTTCTTGATTACTGTAGCTTTGTAGTATAGTCTGAAGTCGGGGAGCCAGCTCCATTTTTCATTCTCAAGATTGCTTTGGCTATTTAGGGTCTTTTGTGTTTCCACGCAAATTGTGAAATTTTTTGTTCTGGTTCTGTGAAAAATGCCAGTGGTAGTTTCATAGGGATTGCATTGAATCTGTAGATTGCTTTGGGTAGTAGAGTCATTTTCACAATGTTGATTCTTCCAATCCAAGAACATGGTATATCTCTCCATCTATTTGTATCATCTTTAATTTCTTTCATCAGTGTCTTATAATTTTCTGCCTACAGGTCTTTTGTCTCCTTAGGTAGGTTTGGAACAGGATAGAAAGCCCCGAGATAAACCAATGCACATATGGTCACCTTATCTTTGATAAAGGATGCAAGAATATACAGTGGAGAAAAGACAGCCTCTTAAATAAGTGGTGCTGGGAAAATTGGAAAGGTACATGTAAAAGTATGAAATTAGAACACTCCCTAACACCACACACAAAAATAAACTAAAAATGGATTAAAGACCTAAATGTAAGGCCAGACACTATAAAACTCTTAGAGGAAAACATAGGCAGAACACTCTATGACATAAATCACAGCAAGATGCTTTTTGACCCATCTCCTAGAGAAATGGAAATAAAAACAAAAATAAACAAATGGGACCTAATGAAACCTAAAAGCTTTTGCACAGCAAAGGAATCCATAAACAAGACCAAAACACAACCCTCAGAATGGGAGAAAATATTTGCAAATGAAGCAACTGACAAAGGATTAATCTCCAAGATTTACAAACAGCTCATGCAGCTCAACAATAAAAAAACAAACAACCCAATCCAAAAATGGGCAGAAGACCTAAACAGACATTTCTCCAAAGAAGATATACAGATTTCCAACAAACACATGAAAGAATGCTCAACATCACTAATCATAAGAGAAATGCAAATCAAACCTACAATGAGGTATCACCTCACACCAGTCAGAATGGCCATCAACAAAAAATCTAGAAACAATAAATGCTGGAGAGGGTGTGAAGAAAAGGGAACCAACCCTCTTGCACTGTTGGTGGGAATGTAAATGGATACAGCCACTATGGAGAACAGTGTGGAGGTTCCTTCAAAAACTAAAAATAGACTACCATGCGACCCAGCAATCCCACTACTGGGCATATACCCTAAGAACACCATAATTCAAAAAGAGGCATGTACCAAAATGTTCACTGCAGCTCTATTTACAATAGCCAGGACATGGAAGCAACCTAAGTGTCCAACATTGGATGAATGGATAAAGAAGATGTGGCACATATATACAATGGAATATTACTCAGCCATAAAAAGAAACGAAATTGAGGACTTCCCTGGTGGCACAGTGGTTAAGAGTCCGCCTGCCAATGCAGGGGACACGGGTTCGTGCCCCGGTCCAGGAAGATCCCACGTGCTGCAGAGTGGCTGGGCCCGTGAGCCATGGCCGCTGAGCCTGCACATCCAGAACCTGTGCTCCACAACGCGAGAGTCCACAACAGTGAGAGGCCCGCATACCACAAAACAAACAAACAAACAAAAAAACAAAAAAAACGAAATTGAGATATTTGTAGTGAGGTGGATGGACCTAGAGTCTGTCATACAGAGTGAAATAAGTCAGAAAGAGAAAAACAAATACCGTATGCTAACACATATATATGGAATCTAAGAAAAAAAAAAAGGTCATGAAGAACCTAGGGGTATAATGGGAATACAGACACAGACCTACTAGAGAATGGACTTGAGGATATGGGGAGGGGGAAGGGTAAGCTGGGACAAAGTGAGAGAGTGGCAGGGACATATATACACTACCAAACGTAAAATAGATAGCTAGTGGGAAGCAGCCGCATAGCACAGGGAGATCAGCTCTGTGCTTTGTGACCACCTAGAGGGGTGGATTAGGGAGGGTGGGAGGGAGGGAGACACAAGAGGGAAGAGATATGGGAACGTGTGTATGTGTAGAGCTGATTCCTTTGTTATACAGCAGAAACTAACACACCATTGTAAAGCAATTATACTCCAATAAAGATGTTTAAAAAAATTAATTAAAAAGCTTCAAGCAATTTCCTAGAAGCTGCCAAGCAGTGGGGTATTCATGAAGTGAAGTGGGGTGAAATTGAATAAGAGCAAATAGTGATTCATTAGGGGTAGAATAGTGGATACATTTGGGCAGATGATGAGATTTTACAGAGCAAATAAGTACATGGAAACTGTTTGGGCAATTGGCAGGCTACTCAAGTTAAGAACTCTGCATAAAAATCCCCTTTAGGGTGATAATACCATTTTCATAGTCATTAATTAGTTGCTTTTCTAAGGGTAGTTCTTCATAATCATCAATAATCCCTCTTGGTTCAAATACCCTTGAACCTTAAGATTTAGTTTTTTGAAATCAGATTAGAAGATGGGGTTAGCAGACATAAGCTATTATATATAGAATCGATAAACAACAAGGACCTACTGTACAACACACAGAACTATATTCAATATCCTACAATAGACCATAATGGAAAAGAATAGGAAAAAAAGAGAATGTGTGTATGTATATATATGTGTGTGTGTGTATATATATATTTGTATATGTATCTGAGTCACTTTGCTGTACAGCAGAAATTAACACAACATTGTAAATCAACTATACTTCAATTAAAAAAAATAGAAGTACAAAATATAGCCCCACTCTTCCCAGTATGTAGTTGACTTTGTTATTTTGAAAATCATTTTTCCACACGCATAAATATCTATGAAGCAGAAACAGTATATCTTATTAATTTCTCCTTCTTCCCTATTTCATTTCACACAATCTGACTTCTGTATGCAATGCTCTCCAAATTACATGCTTGGTATCTGATTCTATTTTAACCGCCCATGTCCTGGGATCTCCTTTCCCGCCCGGCTGTGATGTTACTTTCCTTGAGTGAGATCACACAGACCCCTGTGAAGAACTCATAAATAGGCAGCTGACCTGAACATCTCTGGGGCTTTCGAGTCACCCACCCACTCTGGGTTTTCCTGAGACTGTCGGCGAACCACGGCAGGAAAACCAGGCATAGCAGATTCACGCCAGCAGGGAGAAATTTCTACCAAATCAAGACACTGTCAAAGGTGGACGCCCATCAACTGACGAACGGGTGAACAATTCGGTGTATCCGTGCAACGGAATATTATTTGGCCATAAAAAGCAATGAAGTACTAACACGTACTACCGGAGGTATGGACTCTGAAAACGTGATTCTGAGTGAAAGAAGTCAATCATAAAAGGACAGAACCGTACGATGCCATTTACGTGGAATGTCTCGACTGCGCAAATCCGTGCAGACACAGAAAGCAGACCAGCAGGGCTGCCTGGGGCTGAGGTGCATGGGAACGCTAGCACCGGAAGTGCAGGAGGCGCGCTGTCTTCTTGGCAGGGCACGAAGATGTTCTAAAATTGATGGCAATGGCGGTGGCACAACTCTATATATTCTAGAAGCTATTAGACTCTACACTTTGAATGGGTGAATGGTATGACTAGTGAATTTTATCTCAATGAAGTTGTTACCATAAAAAAATATATCGGGGCTTCCCTGGTGGCGCAGTGGTTGAGAATCCGCCTGCCGATGCAGGGGACACGGGTTCGTGCCCCGGTCTGGGAAGATCCCACGTGCCGCGGAGCGGCTGGGCCCGTGAGCCGTGGCCCCTGCGCCTGCGCGTCCGGAGCCTGTGCCCCGCAACGGGAGAGGCCACAACAGTGAGGGGCCCGCGTACCACAAAAAAAAAAAAACCAAAAAAAAAAAAAAAAAAAAAAAAAATATATATATATATCGAAAGCAGCCTCTGAGACAATGTAAGCAGAACACTGAAAGGAGACATTGGTGATGTTACTCAGGCTCTGATTTCTTTTCTTTTCTGAAGCCGATGACTTGGTGTGCTGACACCTGCAAGGCTTATAAAAGATGTTTACGGGGAGACATACACGTCCACTGCTCTGCGGGCACTCTGGGTAGTCCGCGCTCTGACTGCCACCCCAAGCAGAGCCGAACAAGCCCGTTTGTTGTCTCGGACAACTACACAAGAACCAGGAGCACCGCTGCCCCGGGAAAGCTGTCTAACACGGATGGTGTGCGTCTTCCTTGATGTTTCCCATGTGCCACAAAATGAATCCATGTCACATGCTGAATATGTAAAACAGGAAATTCAGTTTTCTGTCAATATGCATCTATTTTTTCACTCTCAATTTATACCGGTTTGCTTAATAAAATTAGTCACTGAGAAGGGATTTTGGGGGGACAAATGTAGACATTAGCAGATTGAGCAACGGGGACAGGCGCAATCTTAGTGCAACATTAGTTTTCACAAATTTGAATTAAATGCTCCCAGGACAGCGGAACTACCCTCCTAAAACAAGAGTCCTTGGGAACAAGTTGGAAGAACAATGTTCTAATCGGCGCATTTGCCATTTACTTTTGAGTACCTCCATTTCGGGTTTCCTCTTCTTTAACATGAGTCTGCTTCTGGTGTGCTGAACTCATTTAAACTACAACTCTCTCTCTCTCTCTCTCTCTCTCTCTCTCTCTCCCCCTATATATATAATATAGTCAAAGGGTCCATTCCTGAGATGAAATAAAAAATATATATACATTATACATATGTGTTTATATATTATACGTGTGTGTATATATTTTCTTATTTCATCTCTCAGGAATGGACCATTTGACCATAAAGCACAGAACAGAAAATTTTATAAAGCATGATTTTTTGCTATCAGTAACCGTACTGTTCATTTTAGCTGTAGAATTTTGTATCGAAATTTGGATTTACTCACACAGAATCAAAATGAACCCATCAATCATGCTTAATTTGACTACCATGAATTATACACCCCCTCTACACACACACGCACACACACACGTTCATGTGTAATTTTTTTTACTGGTGAATATTTTTCAAAACCTCTGAGTTTTGCCTTCTCTGCGCACATGCCTTGAAGAAAGCATCTCTCGGGTCTCAGTTTTGCTCTCCCTCCGACTGTCATTCCCCTCTCTCTAGCTGTCTCCTTTGTTTCCTAAGGTAATACAGGAGACTCCTAAATGGTCTCATTTTGGGGACGTCCCTGGCGGTCCGGTGGTTAAGACTCTGTGCTGCCACTGCAGGGGGCCCGGGTTTGATCCCTGGCCGTGGAACTAAGATGCCGCGTGGCACAGCCAAAAAAAAAAAAAAAATCAATTGTATTCCTAAACGGTCTCGTTTTCAGTCCTGCCTGATCGAGCCCACCCTACCTTCCAGGGTCACGCAAAGAAGCTCTCCTGAGACACGCATCTCACCGGGTCACGTATTAGCTGAGACACCTTCCTCACTTTCCCTTTCTTTATATCCGGGGACCAACACCCACCCCTGCAACTGGCCAATCCTGCTCCAATGATACAATCCCAGCCCTCTGAGCACCACTGTCAAGCTCACACTGTTTTCATTTTTCTTGAGCTTTTTTCCCTGCTCCAAGACGTCTTCCCCGGGAGTGGTGCGACTTCCATTCCTGACTGGGAGTAAAAAAGCAAAACCAAACAAATAAAAAAAAAACCAAATCCCACCTAAATGCAAAGCTTGACTTTCAGCTGTTTCCGGAAGATTTTCCCATCATCCCACTGTCTCCCTCTACAGAAAACTCCATCCTGTATGGCCACCGTGCCCATTAGATATTTGCTACTCGGTATTTTACAGTTAGTTGTCTTTCTAATTGACCTTGTGAAAGGTGAATTTCCACCCTGTCCTATGTGAAAGATCCATGACCAGTGATGGTTTTCATATATTATTTGCACCCCTTTAATTCATGCACAGAGTCTGTTCTGCACCCACACCCGTCAATGTGACGGTGTAAACAGAGCTATCCCAGAGCCGAGTAAGAGGAAACGTTCACGTAACTTTGGCGTCCTTGCGATGAAAGAAGAAAGCACGTTTGGGCACAAGACTAACATCACATTCAGGGAGGTCTAATTCCTCTGCAATTCCTTATGTGACAAAAGGGGGTCAAGTACCAAAACACTGGCCTCACCTGACATTTTTTTCTCCGTGTTGCACTGATATGTGAAAGTATTTTCGTTCAGTGCTGCCAGGGATCTCTGGCAAGGGGAGGATTCCTTTTCTGTGCCTCCATAGCAAACTTTCTCTTTTAAAAAACTTTATTTATTTATTTACTTACTTACTTTTGGCTGCGTTGGGTCTTCATTGCTCCGTGCAGGCTTTCTCTAGTTGCGGCGAGCGGGGGCTACTCTTTGTCGTGGTGTGCTGGCTTCTCATGGCGGTGGCTTCTCTTGTTGTGGAGCACGGGCTCTAGGCGCGCGGGCCTCAGTAATTGTGACACGCGGGCTCTGTAGTTGTGGCTCCTGGGCTGTAGAGCGCAGGCTCAGTAGTTGTGGCGCACGGGCTTAGCTGCTCCGCGGCACGTGGGATCTTCCCAGGCCAGGGCTCGAACCCGTGTCCCCTGCATTGGCAGGCGGATTCTTAACCACTGCACCACCAGGGAAGTCCCCGCCGTAGCAAATTAACACAAACTTAGCACCTAAAAGGACAGCCACATATTAGCTTGCGGTGTCTGTGGATGAGATTTCGTGGACTAACGTGGCTCAGCCGGTCCTCTCCTTTGAGTTTCACAAGAATACAAAGTGCAGGCAGGGCTCTGTTCTCTGTGGAAGCTCTTGCTGGGGATGCATTTCCAGACTCATTCGGGTGACGGGAGGAACACAGTTGTACGAATGAGGTCCCTGTTTCCTGGCAGGGTTCTCAGCTTCTAGGTGAGCTGAGAACTGACCGCATCACACAAGATATTGTATTTGGAGGTCAGCTGATTAAATCTTATCTCCACCTGCAAGGTCCCTTCTCAGCAGTGTCTAGGTTAGTATTTAAGTGAAAACAACAGGAAACATGACTCTTAAACACACGTCTTTTTAAGTATGCAAAGATGGACACGGCTAAACCATGTCCAGAGACTGGAGAAAGCCAAAATTAAGCCATGGATGGGATGCAAGGAGAAGCCACCACCAAGATGGGGTACACTGATAAGAAGGGTTGGGCCACGCGACCTCAGACGGAGAAGGCAAGCACATCTATGGCCGTCTCCTCCAAGGTGGAGGGGGAAATACAGAAAGCAGTTTGAGACCGTGGCTGCACCTGTATCCCCAGCTGCTCAACTCTTCTCGAGGCGTATCCAACTTCACGCCATGTGATATGTTCTCTTACCTCCCAGTGTTCTCCTTTGCTTTTCTCTCCCCCTGGGCTGTTCTTGCTCTTGGGGTGTTCGTTCGTGGAGATGCCCAACTCACTCTTCCAATCCAAGGTGGTCCCCCCTTTTCCAAGACCCCTTTGCCAGTCCTCTCTGGGCAGAACGTGCCACGCCATCTGCAACGTCTCCCTGCCAGGAGAGCCCCACTTCTTTTACATGTAACGTGTGCGCTGGCCCCTGGTGCCTGCCTCTCTCCCCTACGCGACCGTAGCTCCCTTCTCTTTATTTCCATATGGATTTTCCTCGGTTTCTGAGATATGGGAGTCACTAAATCAATATTGCTAGAATGACGTGTTATTACTGTCCATCAGGGAGCAGGCTGGTAATGAACCGTGCTGTTGAACCACGGAGGTGAAGAGCACACGTAATTATTATGTTGGACCTTCAGTGGTCTCATAATAAACCACAAGTTTAACCCATCTCCTTAGGGATAAACGATTTTGTGGATAACAACAGCAGAAAAATACAATTAAATGTAAATATTTACGGTATATTAACGTGCTAAGTCTGAGTGGGTAGAAGAGGAATGCTGGAGAGAGAGCCACGAGTTGACCCCAGGGGGAAATGAAACCCAACTTGTGCTCTGCAGAGCTGCAGCTAATGTGCTGTAACGAATACAATCACTTGATGACAACTCCAAGTACAAAGGATATTTGCCACCGGAGTCTTGGGCCTTTAAGAGCTGAGGACATTACAATACACTCGACCACGGAGGCTGTGCGGGTAAATCAGATTTTGGAAACTCTCCCTGTAGTCAACTCAGGTCGTTTCGAATCAGGTCTTTGACACAACGAGTATTTTACCCAGAAGAGGTGCTTACCACGGCACAGAAGCATTTTAAGTACCTTCACATCCACTTTATATATTGGCCTTTGGTCACCTTTGTACCTGCTTGAAGTATGAGGAGGAAACATCCATGATTCCAGCGCTAAAGCAGTCAAGAGCTTACCTACTCATTAGGTAGTTTTAGGGCTCCAGAAACTGTGGGTACCAGGTGTGACTACTGTTGAACGATAAAGATTATACAGGTGCATGTTTATTTTCTGCCAATGCTGTAAGAAATCACAGCAAACTTGGTAACTTATAGCAAGCCCCACTGCTTTTTTGAAAACTTATTTTATTGAAGTATAGTTGACTTACAATGTTGTTACTGCAACACAGCAAAGTAACTCAGTTACACATATATACATTCTTTTTCATCTTCTTTCCCATTATGGTTTATCACAGGGTATTGACTATAGTTCCCTGTGCTCTACAGTAGGACCTTGTTGTTTATCCATCCTCTATATAATAGTTTGCATCTGCTAATCCCAAACTCCCAGGCCATCCCTCCCCCACCTTGACAATCACAAGTCTCTTCTCTCTGTCTGTGAGTCTGTTTCTGTTTCATAGACATGTTCACTTGTGTCATATTTTAGATTCTACCTGTGATAGCATATGGTATCTGTCTTTCTCTGTTTGGCTTACTTGACTTAGTATGATCATCTCTCTCTATCCATCCATGTTGCTGCAAATGGCATTATTTTGTTCTTTTTTATGGCTGAGTAGTAGTCCAGAGTGTGTGTGTGTGTGTGTGTGTGTGTGTACACATATAGCATTTTCTCTATCCATTCATCTGTCAATGGAGACTTAGGTTGTTCCTATGTCTTGTAAGCCCCATTTCTTATCTCACGGTTCTGTAACCACGAAGGACAGCTGCTTCAACTGGGATCACCTGAGGCCGAAATCAAGGTGGTAGCCAGATCGGCTTCCTATCTGGAGGTTCTGGGGGGAAATTCGTTTTGAAGCTCAGGCAGGTCGCTGGCTAAGTGCATGTCCTTGTGTGGAACTGAGGTCCCCCTTTCCTCCCTGGCGGTCAGCCTAGAGTCGTTCTCCAATTCTGGACCCTCCCCCCGCCGCCCATTCCTTGGTCATAACCCATGTCCCCCGTCTCCAAAGCCGCCGCTGCTGACCTACCTCGTGCGCTTCATGCCTCAAGCCCCCCTGCCTTTTCTTCTGCTGCATTTCTCTGAACGCGGCCAGGAGTGGCTCTCACTAGACAATCTAGGAGAATCAGTCCATCTCAAGGTCCGTGGTCTTTCTTTCACCTACGAAGACCTCTTTGCCGTAGAATTAGTTTGCCGGAGTGTGACGAATGGAGTGGCTTAAACAATAGAAACGTGTTGTCTCACAGTCGTAGAGGCTGGAAGTCCAAGTTCAAGGCCTCTCTCCCCTGGGCGTGTAGACGGCCGTCTCCTCCCTGTGTCCTCACGGGGTCGCCCCTCCGTGTGCGTCTGTGTCCTGATCTCCTCTCCTTATAGGGACACCAGTCCTATGGGATCAGGACCCATCCTAGTGACCTCATTGTACCTTAGTTCCCCCTCTAAAGACCCCATCTCCAAACACAGTCACATTCTGAGGTCCTGGGGGTGAGCACTTCAACGTGTGAATTTCATGGGCTGCGGGGACACAGGTGAGATGACAACAGCCCGTGGAACACAACATATCCAGAGGCCCCATGGGTTAACACGTGGACACTGGCGGCGGTGGGGTAATATCCAGCCTCCCACACTGCTGAACTCTTGACAACCAGTGAACACTCAGGTATATGGTGAGAGGTCAAACCTAAGAATTCCTGATGCGGTTCTGAAAACAACAGCACAAGTTTTCATGGACAGCTTCATGACACACAGGACGACCTTGTGGTTCTGGACCTCCTAACGGAAGGGCACCCCGACATTTATGTGGGCTAACTTGTCAGTTCAGCTCTGGCTCATAATGGAACCGGTCAACTATGACCTTGGATATCTTGACATACATAAAAGCCCCTTCTGTGTCATTATGTTTAGTTTTAACTCATCTAAGATCCACGTTATTATTCAGGTTGATACCATCTGGTAAAGAGATCCCTGTGTCCGACACAGCAGCACTAGCTACCTGGCACAATTTAAGCTAAAATGGGGATTAGCTAGCATTAAAGGCTGAAACCCAGTTCCTCAGAGGTACCCAGCCACCTTTCAAGAGCTCCAGAGCACGTGTGCCCGGTGGCTTTAATCCTGGGCAACAGAGAGAGAACACTTCCAGCACCACAGTCAGGCCTGTCGGACGGCCCTCGTCTAGACAGTAATATTATGATTTTTTTCATGATGTGATTCCCTCAAGGTTATGTAACCCGATTAAGGGTATTACAATCCATATGTTGATATCTTATTAGGGCAATATTTATGATGATTAATTTACGCAAAGGAATAATTATCTACTAAATACAGGACTAAAGAGACGAAGGCCACCATTTGCGTTGAGGACGCCAGCCGGCAAGGAAAGGTAACTGCCGAAGACAGATCTGTCTGTCTCCTGCATTTGGTTCCACGTTCTGACAGGTTTCCAGAAACGTCAGGCCGGGTTTCATCACCGATGATGGAATATGCCCTGCAGACTCCCAAACTCTCCGTTTCCAGGTGATTGTTTTCAGACGTGATCTTCCTTGAAAACCAAGTGCAACTAAGAGCTGGTGAACTGTGAAAATCACCTCCTGATGCAGACACACGCAGGGCTTTCAATAAAGAGAAAAGACTTTCCTTCAGAGCACGTTAGCACAGCCTCGGGCTTTTACTATTTACTCGGTGGCCAGGAGCTGCGAACCACCATGAAAGCCCTTCAATTTCATGTATGTACAGAAACCTCTAAATGCTTAAATACATTTTGTTTGTTTGTTGGAATTCACATACCCAACAGAGGCTTTAGAACAATTTTTAAAGTTGGACGGCTCTTTAAAACAAAGGATGTTTTTGTATAAGTCCTGGTGGTAATGTGTGGATTTGCCTTGGATATCAGAAACTTGAATTACTTGAGTATAAACACAGCGGGGGGGCTCGGAGGAGAGGCTGTTTGTATCGACCTATGCAACGCTGGCAGCTCACGGTTCGAGGAATATCTGTGTGCCTGGATGTTTGGTGAGCTCACCGCTGGTACTTATAAAGTACGGGCACCATCCAAACCAACGTCCAGGCGTGTACCTGGCTCTCTGGACGCGCTCACCCCACATGCACAAACCTGGTGGAGAGGGATGTTCTGCTCCATGTGAACGGGAAGTCCTGGTCCATTGCGATGCTGCCAGCCTCCCTTGTTAGACAAAGATAGCACTGAAGCATCTTACCAAACTCCAAATTCTCTCAACGCCAGGAGATCCTTAACTCTACAACTCGAGCCCAAGTGAGTTACGCCTCTGGAAACAGAAAGCTCCAAAATGAGAACTCCGGGACCTCAGATCCTAACACCACTGTCTCTCTGTTGTGTGGTGTTCAGTAAACCATCTAACTATTCTGAGCATCTGATAAAAACTACAGGCACAAACACCTATCAAGCAGGGTCCTTGGAAGTCCTAGACTATGAGAATAAAGCACCAAGGACGCTTGCTCAGCACATACTATGACCCACGGTGGGGTCAAAGGACATTCTCTGTCAAACACCGGAAAGTAAGTATCTTAGGCTTTGCGGGCCATTCGATTTCTGCTGTTGAGTACTCCGCTCTGCTAGTGCAGTGTTGAAGCAGCTACAGACATCCTGTCAACAAATGGCTACGGCTGCGTTTGCCTTCTGGGCGGTGCAACGCGAAGTTCTGCGGCGATCGTCTGGAGTGAAGACGGACTCCCGCAATGTCTCTGGTCCGCAGATCACGCGCATCCCTCGTACACACCACACGGAGAGAGTCCTTCCAGGGTACGTATGACGATGGTGACTTATTAATATCCTTGACGTGAGGACAATCATGACCGTGATAATGCTGACTGAGCTCTTGATACTTGCCAGACGTGTAATCTTCCCGACACGATGAAGGAGATGTAAGGGCATCTCCATTTCACAAGCTCATGACGTGAGAGGGAGGCAGAGGTGGTCCGTGGACGTGCCGAGCTGTCATGTCAGGAGCCCGAGCGCCGAAGCCCTTCCACAACACGGCGGGTTGGTTAACCCCGGCTCAGACTAAACTGCCCGGCGTAGGGACAGACAATGAGGAGCGTGACGGTCGTAACCCCTCATCCAATGTACTTCCTGGTCCTTCACTCACTGCCATGTGATCCCAGACAGGAACTTTACTAACCAGTGTCTCTATTTCTTTACTGTAAAAGCGAAAATGAAGTAACAGAATGTACCTCGTAGGACTGATGTGAACTAGTTAATTTTTTAAACGCTCATAAAAACCACTGCCCATGGTCGGTGCTTATAAATATTAGCTACTTAGAAGGTGGTTGGATGCATGTGTCTGCAGGTGAGAAGCAAGGACCAGGGATCTAAATTTGGTTGCCAGCCCAGAGAGGTGCTATGTAAAGCCATTAGCCCAGGTGATAACTCCTCTGGTAAAGGGGTAAATAGTTTCTCCATCTGTTAAAAAAAAAAAAAAAAAAAAAAATGGAAGAGTGACTCTATGGGAAAAAGGAGAAACATGAGGCTTAAAACCATACAGCTGGGGCATCAGAGAATCAAGCCTTTTCCAGCGGAATGTCTTGTCTGGGAGTGGAATCACTGGTCTCTCTCCACGGCTGCTTCATTTAATGTGCGTGGCCACGGCGCTCCTCCCTGGTATGTGAGTTTCCTAAGGCTCCTGTCCCAAATCACCACAAAATCAAGGTGTGGGCAGGGTTGGTTCCTACGGGCGGCTGTGACGGAGAATCCGTACCATGCTTCGCCCCCAGCTCCTGGTGGCTGCTGTCAATCTCTGATGTCCCTTGGCTCATAGGTGCGTGAATCCAACCTCTGTCTCCACCTTCACGTGGCCTTCTCCTCTCTGTCTCTGTATCCTAATCTCCCTCTCATTTCTCTTATGAAGATACTACTCACTGGAGTAAGGACCGACCCTACCCAGTATGATTTCACCTTAATTACATCTGCAAAGACCCTACTTCCCCAAAAGAATATATTTGCAGGTACCAGAGGTCAGGACTTGAACATTTTGGTTGGGGGGCCGGGGCACACAATTCAACCAGTGCACCTGGTAATCAGCAGCTGAGATCATGTTTTGAGAAAACATGAGCAAATGGTACAAACGTGAACCCTGAGTCTGTAACATCAGGCCCCACTTTATCACCAAGTGAACATGATCACACATGGGACTGGAAGGTCTGGTTCTTGGCAGTTGAATGAAGAAGACAGGCGAGAGCTAAGATGTGGAGTTAGACCTTCTCATACTGGAGGGCCAGGCAGGTGCAGACCCGGCTGCCTGGCTGGGAGGAAACGGGAGGTGTGGAGCAGAGGGTCATTCGTCAGTACCACCAAAGGGCACAGGGGGGCAGCCAGTGGATGCAGCGCGTGCTGGGTGTCAGCAGGGCCATAGGCAATGGTCCATGTCCAAGACCCAAACTTGGCTGTCATGAGTAAAATGGAAACATCAAGGCAGGACCCCTCCCTATCCTGACGGGTCCAGGGTTCTAAGGAAAGCAGACAGGGCTCGGGCAAAGGTAGTGGTCTCTGGGATTGGAGCACAGGTGGGGACCCCGTCTTGGGCCAAAAGCCAGTTATCAAAGCAGGAACGGTAGTCACAATGGATGACAAGACTGAGTTAGAAGGTGAAGTCTCTCACATCTTTCTACCTACAGTGGAAACTGAAGAACAAGGTGATGAGAAGGAAAAGTAACGAACAATGGAATGTGCAAAGTCAAGGGCAGCCACACGGCAGGGCTAAGTGTTGGAGAGACTGGGGATAAATCTGGCTTTCTAAGTCTTCCTTTTATCACCAAAAGTCCCTGGGAAAGTCTTCTCTGGAGCTTTCCTGACATCCTGAGAAAGAGTCAGAAGACCATGACCGGCCCTTTGTCTTGGGCCCTTGAATATCAACGTCCTGATGTCAATCTGCAAATCAGCATGGAAAATAAGGGCACAGCATAAATTCTTGAAAGCAACACTCTAAAAATAAAATGCAATGGAAACTCATGTTTTAAACATGGATGGCTCTGGCACCATGGCAGTCCTTTGATATAGATGTTTTGCTGTAGGCTGAATTAATTAATTAATTTGCATCAGGCCTCCAAACTCAAAGTGCTTCTTTCTAAACTCATATGCATTTCCACAAACAAGTCTGTGAAATGGAAGGCAAAGTAGGACAGCAAGCCCCACCTTGTTTAGAATCTGCTAGATGGCTTCAGTTCGGCAATCCGTACACCAAATCTTTTGACACAGTGGATTTTAGCACTTCATTGAAACATTTATTTGTCACTGGGAAGGATCCAGAATTCAATAGTGAATACCCCTTTGAGATATTTATTTTACGCTGTGGATACACTTAATGTATAGTGGTGCAGAAATTTCTTTTCAACTTTGTTGTACGACAAATTTGTGGATGTTCAAGGTCATTGTGGCCCATTGTCACTGATGAGAATGTGGATTTTTATTCATAGTTTTATTCTTTATACTACGCCAGACGCTCATGATATGGAGATGAATATTACCGAAACCCTTATCCTCAAGAGGCTTAAAGATAGAGAAGGGAAACACACTAAGAAATATTTACACAGTACAGTTTAGACCAGGGATCTGCAGGCTGTGGCCTGCAGGCCATATTCAGCCTGCAACCTGTTTTGTATGGCCTGTAAGGTAAGAATTTTTGAAACTAAAACCTGGTTCTTTGAGAAGATAATGTTGATAAACTTTTAGCCAGCCACATCGAGAAAAAAAGGGAAAGGGCCCAAATCAATAAAATCAGAAATGAAAACGGAGAAGTTACAACTGACACCACAGAAATGCAAAGGCTCATAAGAGACTACTATGAACAACTATATACCAAAAAATGGACAATCTGGAAGAAATGGAAAAATTCTTAGAAAGGTACAATCTCCCAAAACGGAACCAGGAAGAAACAGAAAATATGAACAGACCAATTAACAGTAACGAAATTGAATCAATAATTTATTTTTATTTTTTTAGCAACACCTCACAGCTTGCAGGATCTTAGTCCACCAACCAGGGATTGAACCTGCGCCCCCTGCAGTGGAAGCACAGAGTCCAAACCACTGGACCACCAGGGAATTCCCAAGAATCAGTCATTTAAAAACTTGCAAGAAACAAAAGTCCAGGACCAGATGGCTTCACAGGTGAATTCTACCAAACATTTAAAGAGTTAACACCTATCCATCTCAAACTATCCCAAAAAACTGCACGGCAGGGAACTCTTCTGAACTCATTCTATGAGGCCAGCATCAGCCTGATACCAAAACCAATGATATGATAAAAAAAAGAAAATTACAAGCCAATATCACTGATAAACATAGATGCAAAAATCCTCAACAAAATTATTAGCAAACCAAATCCAACAGTACATTAAAAGAATCATACACCATGATCAAGTGGGATTTATCCCAGGGATGCAAGGATTTTTCTATATCTGCACGCCAATCAATGTGATACACCACATTAATAAATTGAAGAATAACCATATAATCATCTCAATAGATGCAGAAAAAGCTTTTGATTAAATTCAGCATCCATTAACGATAAAAAAAACTCTCCTTCCGGAGAGGGAATATAACTCAACATAATAGAGGACATGTATGACAAACCTACAGCCAGCATCATACTCAACGGTGAAAAGCTGGAAGCATTTCCCGTAAGATGAGGAACAAGACAAGGATGCCCACTGTTGCCACTATTACTCAACATAGTATTGGAAGTTCTAGCCATAGCGATCAGAGAAGAAAAAGAAATAAAATTAATCCAAATTGGAAAGGAAGAAGTAAAACTGTCACTGTTTGCAGATGACATGATACTGTACACAGAAAATCCTAAAGATGTTACCAGAAAACTACTAGAACTCATGAATGAATTCAGTAAAGGTGCAGGAGACAAAATGAATGCACAGAAATCTGTTGCATTTCTATAGATTAACAACAAACTATCAGAAAGAGAAACATCACATCAAAAAGAATAACATGCCTAGGAATAAACCTACCTAAGGAGGTAAAAGACTTGTACTTAAAACATTTTTAATAGTTTGAAGAAGACTGAAAGAAAAACACTTTTGTGACATGTGAAAATTATATGAAACTCTACTCTCACTACACAATCTGCAATCATAATCTGTGGTATTTACTCAAAGGCGTTGAAAACTTAAGTCCACACACACACACACAAAAAAAACTGTACGTGGATGTTTATAGCAAATTTATTCATAATTGCCAAAACATGAAAGCAATCCAGATGTCCTTCAGTAGACGAATGGATAAATTGGAACATCCAGACAATGGAATATTACTCAGCACTAAAAAGAAATGAGCTATCAAGCCATGAAAAGACATGGAGGAATCTAAATGCGTATCAGTAAGTGAAAGAAAATCTCAAAAGGCTGCATGCTGTATGATTCGAACTCTATGACATTCCGGAAAAGGTAAAACTGTGGAGACAGTGAAAGATCAGTGATTGTCAGGGGTTGGGGGAGGGAGGGATGAACAGGTAGAGCACAGGAGATTTTTAGGGCAGTGAAACTACTCTGCATGATGTTATAAGGATGGATACATGTCATCATACACCTGTCCAAAGCCACAGAATAAATGACACCAAGAATGAACCCTAATGTAAACTACCGGCTTTGGGTGATGATGTGTCAATGAAGGTTCATTAATTCTAACAAATGTACCATCTGATGGGAGATGCTGATAATGGGGGAGGCTGTGCATGTGTGAGGGCTGGAGGTGTACAAAAAAATCTCTACACCTTCCACTCAATGCTGCTGTGAATCTAAACACTCTCTGAAAAGTGGCTATTAAAAACTGTAAGGGGCTTCCCTGGTGGCGCAGTGGTTGAGAGTCCACCTGCCGATGCAGGGGACACGGGTTTGTGCCCCGGTCCGGGAAGATCCCACGTGCCATGGAGCGGCTGGGCCCGTGAGCCATGGCCGCTGAGCCTGTGCGTCCGGAGCCTGTGCTCCGCAACGGGAGGGGCCACAACAGTGAGAGGCCCGCATACTGCAAAAAAAAAAAAAAAAAGAACTGTATGATCGGGTCTTCCCTGGTGGCACAGTGGTTAAGACTCTGCCTGCCAACACAGGGGACATGGGTTCGAGCCCTGGTCTGAGAAGATCCCACATGCCGCAGAGCAACTAAACCCGTGCGCCACAACTACTGAGCCTGCGCTCTAGAGCCTGCGAGCCACAACTACTGAGCTAGTGTGCCGCCACTACTGAGCCTGCGCTCTAAAGCCCATGAGCCACAACCAGTGAGCCCACACGCCTCAACTACTGAAGTCTGCGCACCTACAGCCTGTGCTCCGCAACAAGAGAAGCCACTGCAATGAGAAGCCCTCACACCACAACAAAGAGTAGCCCCCGCTCGCCGCAACTAGAGAAAGCCCACACACAGCAACGAAGACCCAACACAGCCAAAAATAAATAAATAAAATAAACTTATAAAAATAAAACAAAACGAAAACTGTATGATCCATCCATATCTCTGCAAATGACCCAATTTCGTTCCTTTTTATGGCTGAGTGATATTCCATCGTATATATGGACCTAGAGACTGTCATACAGAGTGAAGTAAATCAGAAAAAGAAAAACAAATATCATATATTAATGCATATATGTGGAGTCTAGAAAAATGGTATATAGATGATCTTATCTTCAAAGCAGAAATAGAGACACAGACATAAAGAACAAATGTATGGATACCAAGGAGGAAAGGGGTGTGTGGGATAAATTGGGAGATTGGGATTGATATATATACACTACTGATACTATGTATAAAACAGATAACTAATGAGAACCTACTGTATAGCACAGGGAACTCTACTCAGTGCTCTGTGGTG
Organism: Kogia breviceps; assembly: GCF_026419965.1. Lineage (NCBI taxonomy): Eukaryota > Metazoa > Chordata > Mammalia > Artiodactyla > Physeteridae > Kogia > Kogia breviceps. Next base: position 130,824,603 of record NC_081330.1, on the reverse strand, counting down.
ACCTAAATGGGAAGGAAATCCAAAAAAGAGGGATATAGGTATACATATAGCTGATTCACTTTGCCGTACAGTAGAAACACAACACTGTAAAGGAACTGTATGCCAATAAAAATTAACAAAAAAACTATATGAAACTCAAATATCAGTGTCTGTAAATAAAGTTTAACTGGGATATAATCACAGTGATTCATTTACACATCACCTGTGGCTGCTTTTGAGCTACACTGGCAGAGTCAAGCATCTGACACAGAAACCACACGACCTGCAAAGTTAAAAAAACTGTAATAGATGTAGGAGACCTGCAGATGTCTCTCTGACAACTTGCACACCTACATACAAGTCACTGTCCAACTGTCTCTAGAATAGAGCTGTCTGTCAGGAAGGCTCACACCAGAGACTTAAAAAAAAATGACTAAGTTCCTTATGCCAAATGGTAATGGAGATGTTTCAAGGACGCTGCAAGGCGCACCTGCGCTCCCCTCTTTGAGGCATGAGCAGCTAAAAGGCATCCGACCAGATGTCAAGCGCTGCAGCATCTACTTGTCCACAAGGCAGGACCAAGACGTGCAAGCCGACGGCGGAAAAACACACTGGGCTTCTCCACGGTCCGATGCATGAAGAATATATTGAGCCGCAAATAATGGATGACTGGAGTCTCTACGCTCCCAAACATGACCAATGATGGTTTGATTCCCCAGTGGGAGTTACTTATGGGCGCAAGCGAATCAGGGCCTCACGACCGGGTCCTCGCTGCCCGTTCCTTGCTCAGGTGGCCAAATTTCTTTCTCGATGACAAACGCACGTGCCAAGAAGCAGAAAGCGCACAGGTGTGAAAGGCACCTCGTTGCACTGGCTCTCTTGGAGGAAAGCCTCGGGGGGGGGGGGTGCAGCTCAGTCCTCCACGTGTCCTTGACTTTGGGAGCAAGTGCTTACGTGGCTCTGCAGTAAGGGGCTGGCAGGCACCATCAAGGGGGAGGCATTTCCTTCTGGGACATTGACAAAAACAGGAATGACCTTAATTTGATATTCATACACCACAGCAACTGGCTATACCAATGACTTAGTCACGGAAGTCAGCTCGGCAGAGGTCAACTAAATGGACCACACCAAACGGACACGTTTTGGAGGCAGAGGGATGCTGCTTCGCCCCAAATTTGCGTATCCTTACATCCAGGACGAACGACTTTCCAAAGCAGAGGCACCTTTTAGAACACAACTTCAGCAGGTAGTTACTGCAATTGGCTGGGAGGGGAAAGCAACGAATTGGAAGCAAATGCTGTCTACTCAAAAAAAAAAAAAAAAATCCAGCCCCTCCCCAAAGCCCTTGTATCATTATTGAGACCAGGGGAAATTTATATTTTGATTATGTGAATGCTCCCCCAAGTGGGATGCCATTGTTATCCATAAGCTACAAAAGCTCTGTCTTACCTCCCTTACTGAACAGGCAAAGCAAAAGTCCAAATGTGATTTTGGTTCATGTATTTTTCTTTAATGACAAAGGCAAAATGGGGGAAAATGTGTGTGGTAATAATTTAGCAGAATCCTTCGAAGTTCCTGCCACGCTGGAGGGCTGTGGTTAACAGGTGGCCTTCCCCTCTCCTCTCCCTCCAGTAATTCTTCCTGCTATGCTGTCCATCTCCCGGCCCACTCTGCGCTTTTGTCCCTGCCGGGTTCCTGCAGCTCCTCTGCGTACATACGGTGATTGCTTTATTCAGTAGCCACACAAACAGTATACCCTGCATTAGTGGGTAAAGCAGTTACATTCCTAATCAAATAAAATGAATGAGCTCAGGAAATAGACTAGATAATTTCTTGTTAAGAGCAAGCATCCCTTTGAAAAAGACCATAACATGTCTCCAGTTTTGTATGCCAAATGGGTCTCTGAATGAGTCTAACCCATTTAGCTATTTTCTAAAAGTGACAGGTAATGCTTCTCCAAATAATTCAATTTATGGGGGTGGGGAAAGAAACTTAAATCATCTGAACAAGTGTATCAAGCGTATTCCTTCAGATCTGTTGGAATGTTCAAATCCAAAGCATATTCTTGTTTTCTTGGAAGGAGACCTGGAGATTTGTTATTCATTCAGTCAGTTTCAGCATTGTTCACCTACAACGTTGAAATCAATTTTTCATCCTTTGTGTAAGCTGTACTAAGTTTCTCCTCCAAATAACAAATATTTTTCAACAAGCCTTGCACAATGAAATCATAATACCTATAAATCCTCTAAGAAGGTATTGGGATTTTACCTCCTCTTCAATTTAAGATTTGTGGACCATCTCCATTAGAGATGAGTTATTCTAAGTAGGACCCAGGGGCTTCCCTGGTGGCGCAGTGGTTGAGAATCCGCCTGCCAATGCAGGGGACACGGGTTCGTGCCCTGGTCCGGGAAGATCCCACATGCCGCGGAGCAACTAAGCCCGTGAGCCATGGCCGCTAGGCCTGCGCGTCCGGAGCCTGTGCTCCGCAACGGGAGAGGCCACAGCAGTGAGAGGCCCGCATACCGCAAAAAAAAAATAAATAAATAAATAAATAAATAAATAAATAGGACCCAGGCAGTTAATCAGGTGCCATTAAACAGGAGTCAACTATACTGTGCTGGACTGCAGAAGCGCAGATTTTCATACTCACAAGTAAACTCTGCTAAATCTACTCTGTAGATGGTTGATGCAGTATGTGTTAATCAGTACACAGAGCCACTTGTAATATTTTCAATGCAATATTCACAAGTAAAAGCTTTTCGTTAATACCACCTTGGAGTATTTGTCTGAATGTCACAGAGAAGAAATTAGAACACTATGAGGAGACCCATTTCCAAAGGCACACGGGGGCAGGAGGTAATACTCCATTCCTACCGTGAACATTCCAATTGCTTTCTTTGGAACTTACGCTTTATTTGCTGATGAGGAAATGCCTCTTTAACTATATTTAAATGGAGGTTGCATGAATATTTAAAATGATGGTACCAGCCAAAGCAACATTTTCCTTACGGAATGAGCAACAGCGAAATTCTCCACTCGACTTTCTCGGTGGGGTGTCAAAAGCCGTAAGCCCCTTCTCTGGAAACGTTGGTAATTCAACATGCTAGCTGTTAAAATAAACAGATTGGAAATGAACAGCCTAACCCTAGTTTTTTATACGACTGCGTTAAAGAGACTATTACACAGACCTGCCAAATACGGAAAGCTATCACCTAAACACTGAAACAAATTTAGTAGAAGGGCCACGATGAGGACTCGCCTACTCGTGGAACTTTTTATGTGCTGCATCCTCACAACCCCCACGCAGATGGCTGGCGACCATTATCTCTGCTTTGCCGACAAGGAACCGAGCCACAGAGGTGTCAAATAATTGCTTGGCATTCAAACGGAAGTAAGGCAAGGAAATGGGTTATGAACCCAGGTGTGCCTAGTGGGCATGAACTCCTAACCGTACCCCAAATTGTAGACCATGACAATATTAGGGATTTCGTAAAAATAACTGCGGTAATAAACATTTAATAAGTACCTGCTGTATACAAAAACACAGGGGAAAAGATTGTGCATCTATGGGCAAGACAGAAACCCTCCCTTTTTTTTTTTCTTGCTTTTTAATATTTATTTATTTATTTGGTTGTGCTGGGTCTTAGTTGTGGCAGGCGGGCTCCTAAGTTGCAGCACACGGGCTCCTTAGTTGTGGCATGTGAACTCTTAGTTGCGGCATGCATGTGGGATCCAATTCCCCGACCAGGGATCGAACCCGGGCCCCCTGCATTGGGAGCGTGGAGTCTTAACCACTGCGTCACCGGGGAAGTCCCAAGACAGACCCCTTTTAAAGCTTATGATGCATGGGGGAGAGAAATGAAATCAAATACTTGTAGAATACAATTTTGGTCAATAAGAAAAAACATGTAATTTAACTAGGATACTACATTCTCTAAGGATTACCTTTAACTATTTTTTGTGTTTGTTTTAAATGAGACTATCATAATCTTGCATCTATAATATCAGTGACATTTTTATACTTCTATTTCACTGTATATAAAGTTTAATTACAAAGGGCTCCTTAAATTCATAGGTGACAAATCTTATCCCAACTTACAATTCCTCTCTCTTGTATTAAGATCTGGAATTAAAGCCATTACAAAAACAAACACACAAACAAAAAACCTCTCCAGAACTGGCCAGCATCTCTCTTGGGCATTTTTCTGACATTTACACAGCTGCCAATCAACTCTACTAATAGAAATTTTAGCATCAAAAAGAAAACTGGACTAAGTCCGAAGATAGGGAAAAATACTTAATATACTACTTGTAGTATTTTAATAAAAATATTACTTGACCCCCGTTTGATCGATCCGCAAACAGAAATTATAGTGCCTTAGCGTGTAGTTCAGAGGATACACAAAATCAAAGGCAGCATTTGTGAAAGTAATCTGCTAATTATAGACAGTCAGATTGACACATGAAGTTAGCCATCACACTGAGGAAGAAGTTTTTATTTCACACACCTGTGCGTCCCCTCACCGGGAGCCTACAACCTGGAAAAAAAACAACTGGTCAACAAACGTTTGCTGAATCAGTGAATACATTTCAGCATCCTCCTTCTCTAAGAAGTTTGCTTCCGAGGCTTCAAGATTTTTCTCCCATGCAAAAGCACTGGGCCTACCTTACGCTGAATCTTAATATGTTGTAGTTATTCCTGCCCTGCCACTAGGTTCGTCCATACTGTTGTTTTAGATTCCATACATGTGCATTAGCATACGGTATTTGTTTTTCTGTTTCTGACTTACCTCACTCTGTATGACAGACTCCAGGGTCCATCCACCTCACTACAAATAACTCAATTTCATTCCTTTGTTATGGCTGAGTAATATTCCATTGTATATATGTGCCACATCTTCTTTATCCATTCACCTGTCGATGGACATTTAGGTTGTTTCCACATCCTGGCCACTGGAAATAGTGCCGCAATGAACACTGCGGTACAAGTATCTTTTTGAATCATGGTTTAAAGACACAGACATAGAGAACGGACTTGAGGACACGGGGAGGGGGAAGGATAAGCTGGGACGAAGTGAGAGAGTGGCACGGACATATATACACTACCAAATGTAAAATAGATAGCTAGTGGGAAGCAGCCACATAGCACAGGGAGATCAGCTCGGTGCTCTGTGACCACCTAGAGGGGTGGGAGGGAGACGCAAGAGGGAGGGGATATGGGGATATGTGTATACGTACAGCTGATTCACTTTGTTATACAGCAGAAACTAACACCGTTGTAAAGCAATTACATGCCAATAAAGATGTAAAAAAAATAAAAAATAAAATTTTAAAAATCACGGAAAAAAAATATACCGTAGTCAGTCATCACTTCACTCCCATTTCTTGCTTGTCTGTCAGTCTCAACGTGTACATCAATTTTACTGACAACGTCTTGCAGACAGAAACTAGAGCCGTGACATTCACGTCCAGTGAGGGACCCCAGGGAAAGGCGTGGTGTCCCGTGAAGGCTGCACAGATATTGAGGTCTGTTTCTAAGCATGATGGGGGGAACGTCATCATGACCAACTCCAATTTTCTCAGTTTTCTGGAACAACAATAAATAGTTGGACTGCTTGATCACCATCAGACAGTGTCCTGGCTGGAGCTTAAGCATCACACAGAAAAAGCAGCCTAAGCCCTGCCATACACATCTGGAACCAGCGTATAAAAGGAGATTCAAACACTGTAGTTTTAAAAATGTCTCTTTATGTTGCTGGCCTCCATAGTGTAAAATATTGATAAATAGTATGTCTATTAGCCCTGCTTTTTTTAGTCAGGAACTGAGTCAGGGAGAGTTAGTGGTCCTGCAGTAACTGTGGTAAAATATGGATACTATAATTTAAACTGACTTCTTGCTGCTAATATGTCACTAAATCCTGTAGCTACATATTTAACCATTAATTAGTACACAGAAGTTCAATAATTGCATAATGACAAGCTTCTACCCCCGCTGCTCCTGATTTTTTTAAACACAGAATTAAAGGGAGAAATCTTTAGGGTGGATATCCACTGAAGGATGTAACAGTAGGTCAGAAACAGATTAAATGTCATCAGAACCAAATGTTACTAGAGGCAGAATCCTCCACGATGATGCAACAATTTTAGAAAAACAAACTCGGTAGTATGCACTCATTTGAGATTAAAACATATGAATGGGTATGTGTAGGGATTTGTGACCAATATAACCAGAACTATTACAAATTTGCAGGAGGTAACAATTTACTTTTCAAAATTTGCAAGGTTAAGTGTGGATCTGGGGAAGGCTAATTATTAGCTATGCTGCAAAATGTACTATCTCTGCAAATAAAATACAATGTTATTCATGTTGTATTTTTAGTCCCCCATGTCTGCACTTGCTGTGGGGTAATGGTTACCGAAGGCTGGCTTGATCTATCTTTCACCCTCTCATTTAGGTCTGACCTATCTTTTCCTCTTCCTTCACCTTCTTTTCCTGCCTTGTTCCATGTGTAAGGTGGAAGGACCCTTCACGTAAGAAAGGCTGCAGCTTCTTTTACACAGAGGGATGCCCCATCTGAGTACCTTAGATTTCTTCAATTGGAAAATAAACCTTTTCTTCTGTTTTCTAAAGTAACTGAGGAGTTTTCTGGAAAACCCCATGGATAAGGCAGAATGCCTGAAGGCTTTCAGTGAAAAACTGAAAGAGGAAATCTTGGACACTACCCCATCTATGTATCTGCAGCGTACAGCGAGATTCACGCAGAGCTAGCACCGTGCTCTACACGGAACAGCAGAGCAGTTCCGCACTGATCAGGCACTGCTATTTGAAAGCAAGCTACAGGTACTCCTATCGCCTGTACAGTCACAGAAAGCAGAATTCGTAAACTTTTATGACGTGACATTAGAGATGATTTTGGCAAAATCTTACTATCTATTACCTCTGATGGTCTGGTGAAGTAATGATAATGTTTCTTAGCATACACTGATAGATAAAACACGCTCAAGTCATGTGGCTGAAAAAAAAAATGTGTGTTGTTTAATAGTAAAGACACAGTTGGTCTGATGGCACTGCTCCTTGGGTCTCTGATGGAAAACTCTAGTCATATGAATTGTTCTTATGGTGAACTTTCCAAGAAAAATTGAGTTTTTTGCCATTAAATGTCTGGTTCTATGTGGTTTCTCTATTTCTCTATGTGAGAAAATTACCCTATAGTATAAAAGTTAATTCTGGAATCTTTCAGCAAAGAGATACTCGATATTAAAGATATTAATAAACATAACCCAGAAAAGACTGACTGTGTGCGATGCGTGGACTCCAAGCAAACAGCGTGGACTTTCAAATGAGAAGGACTGTCTCACTGTCAGCACAATTTTCTATAACCCAACACTCTGCACACACAGCTCAGGATTACGGTCTCTTTTACTAGGATTTGTAAAAAGATCATTACGACCTGCTCAGCCAGATTGAAATAACTAGAAGCAAAATTCATTCCTTAAAGTACCCTGTGCATGTCCATTTACTAGGGAAATTAATGTTACTTAAAATGTGCCATATTTCACCCGGTGAAGATGATCACTGCAAACCTCCAGCCAAACATTAAGTTATTTACTGCATTGATACAATGTATTTTATCTCATAAAAGAGTAGACATGGGCTTCCCTGGTGGCGCAGTGGTTGCGAGTCCGCCTGCCGACGCGGGGGACGCAGGTTCGTGCCCCGGTCCGGGAGGATCCCACGTGCCGCGGAGCGGCTGGGCCCGTGAGCCATGGCTGCTGCGCCTGCGCGTCCGGAGCCTGTGCTCCGCAGCGGCAGAGGCCACAACAGTGAGAGGCCCGGGTACCGCAAAAAAAAAAAAAAAAAAAAAAGAGTAGACACATTTTACTATCCTTGTCTGGGATAATATTCTGATGGCAAAGTTCTCCTGAATCCAGGGAGTAGAAATACAAGAGCTAAAGGTATGTGGTTTCATGATTTTTTAAACAGGTGTTACATTTCATGCAAGTTACTCACGGATTATCTAGAATATATTATGACATATTCTTCATCAAGACAAAAAAATCAATCAGTCCTCACGTAACCAATTATTCAGTTTATGGCTAGTATTTCAGCTACTATTCACAGAGATTTCCAAGGAGACCATCTGGACACTAAAATTTGGAAAATACCGACTAGAACTGCAACAGCAGTTTAGTTCCTAAATTTTTATTTTTGCTACGTTTGTGGCATTCCTAAATCCACTCAGAATGGATGGCTTATTTTATTAAGCCATTCCCTACATGAGAAAAGTGGAGGGGTGAATGTGATGTAGGACACTACATCATTTTTCACTCCCAAATCACATTTCAGAAAAGAATTTCAGTGGTTTAGATATCTACATACCCCAAAATGGCCTGTGCTGCTGAGTATCTGAGAATTTCACAAAGGACAGAAGGAAAAACATCTTGAAACTGACGTGATAGGGATGGTCACCGTGATATTTCTATGGTGGTGGGCAGGGAGCGAGGGCAGGACGCTCTGGAACTAATCAGCCATTAGTAAAACTTAGTGTCGCACAAGCTTGACAGACTGTATTATTTTAATTAATTTTTTCGTTCAACAACTACTGAGGGTACGTATTGTCGCATATAGACAACTAGGCTTCTGTGATAAGGAAAGGTTCCTGGTTTCAAGAAGCTTGCAATGGAATGAGACAGATAAATGATTACAGGATTTTGATGCATGTGACATCAAACCCTAACCCTAACCCTAACCCACACCATGACGGGGTGGACCAGGGGCTCCAGGGTGAAGAGCTGGCTATGAGATGGCTGGTATGGAAACTTCAGGATGCTTGAAATGGACGTTTGCATTATTACCCCATGCCCTCTGAGAAATGCCAACACGGAAGTAAACATGCCAGTGTTTCATTAGGCAAAACGCCCGGGTGAAAAAAAGAAAAAAAATGGGGATGGAGCTTTGTGTCTGTTCTGTCCACTTCACGTAACGGGTCTCATACAACAGAGAGCACTCTGCAACTGTCTTTTTCACGTAACGTAATGTTTTGAGCCGCATCCACACCGAATCGTGTATCAGTACATCTCTACTTTTCGCTGCCAAAGAGTATTCCAATGTAGATATGGATCATGTTTATTTTCCCATTCATCAGTTGATGTTTTTTCACTCCATGTTATTAGTATACCTCAGTATACAATCTCATGTTTGTTTACAAAAGATCTGTTTCACTTGTGGATGCTGGGGTGGGGGGGGCAGGTGGCGGGGGATGGATTGGGTGTTTGGGATTAGCAGATGCAAACTACTCTACTGGGTTGGCCAAAAAGTTCGTTTGGGTTTTTCCGTAAGATGTTTCGGAAAAAATCCAAAAGAACTTTTTGGCCAACCCAATATATAGGATGGATCAACAACAAGGTCCTACTGTAGAGCACAGGGAACTCTATTCAATATCCTGTGATAACCAGCATGGAAAAGAATATGAAAAAGAATGTATATGTGTATAACTGAATCACTTTACAGCAGAAATTAAGACAACATTGTAAATCAACTATACGTCACTAAAATGGATTTTAAAAAAAGATCTGTTCCATCATATGCTCCCCCCCCCCCCTTGCTCTGGTACAATTCTGGGGTTTGTCCTCTAGGACCATGACAGGTGGCTGTACAGATTCATCTTCACCTTGTCTTACCCTGGATCGCTCATTTTCAGCCTTTACAATCAGGCCCAACCCAGCCACTCACACCCGGCTTCTCAAGAGCATGATCTGCTTAGAGCCTTAATATCTAGTTTCTCACTTCTGTTAAACCAAAGGAGACCACCGTATTTCTTTCCCTACACATGGAGGGCACTCCCATCAGCCCCAGAATCTCTGATAGACTCACTTCTCTGGCGTGTAATGCATCACCCTCTGCTTCTCTTGTATCTAACAAGTCTTCAACTTCGCAGAAGTCCAGCTCAAGAATTTCACATCAGTGTGGCCAGTTAAGACCCTACTGAACCAACAAGTGTCCAGATAACAAGAATAAATGCCAATGAACTACCTGAAATTAGACAAGAGTAAATATAAGCAGGCTGATTCTGGAGAGGAGTTGGCACTTGGAATAAACAAATAAACAAACCCCAAGATGAGATTTCCATTCTTGCAAATTTTAGCCTAAGGGCATGTCACAATGAACACGTCTGCTAAAATTCTAATAGAAAGCCCACCATTGTTCTGGTCAAAAGAAATAGGAGAATGTTCTAATTTCATTCTTAGAACATTCTCTAACACCATATACAAGAATAAACTCAAAATGGATTAAAGACCTAAAAGTAAGACCGGATACTATAAAACTCCTAGAGGAAAACATAGGCAGGACACTTTTTGACATAAATTGCAGCAGTGTTTTTTTTTATCCCTCTCCTAAAGTAAAGGAAATAAAAGCAAAAATAAACAAGCGGGACTTAAACTTAAAAGCTTTTGCACAGCAAAGGAAACCATCGATAAAATGAAAAGACAACCTACTCAATGCGAGAAAAAGTTTGGAAATGATATGACTGATAAGTGATTCAATATATACAAACAGCTCACACAACTCAACATCAAAAAAACAAACCACCCGATTAAAAAATGGGCGGAAGACCTGAAAAGGCTTTTCTCCCAAGAGGACATGCAGATGGGCAACGGGCACACGAAAAGGTGCGCAACATCACTAATCGTCAGGCAAATGCCAGTGAAAACCACGATCAGGCATCATCTCACCCCTGTCCGCATGGCCGTCACCAAAAAGAACACGGATAACAGAGGCCGGTGAGGATGCGGAGAAAAGGGAGCCCTCGTGCACTCTTGCCAGGGATGTAAACTGATGGAGCCACTATGGAGGACAGTATGGAGGTTTCTCAAAAAAACTACAAATAGAACTACCATACGACCCAGCCATCCCACTACTGGGCATATATATCTGAAAAAGACAAAAGCAGAAATTCTAAAAGATACATGCACCCCAAAGTTCATAGCAGCACTATTTACAATTTATATATATAACACAGTGGAATATCACTCAGCCATAAAAAGACTGAAAATTTCCACTTGCAGCAACATGGACGGACATGGAAGACATTATGCTAAGTGAAATAAGTCAGACAGAGAAACACAAATACTGCATCACTTAAATGTGGAATCTAAAAAATGCAACAAACTATTATATTAAATGTAACAGAAAAGAAGCAGACTCACAGATACAGAGAACAAACTAGTGATTACCGGTGGGGAGAGGGAAGGGGGTGGGGGGCAAGATAGGGGGAGGGGCAGGATGGGGGGAGGGGAGTAAGAGGTACAAACGATTAGGTATAAAATAAGCTAAAAGGGTATACTGTATTGCACTCAGAATATGCCAATATTTTATAATAACTTTAAGTGAAGTAAACATTTTAAAAACCGTGAATCACTATATTGTACACCAGCAACTTATAGAATATTGTACAACAAGTATACTTCAAAAATATCGTAGGGAAAAACAGAAATAGGAGAATGAAACTTTGAGGTAGAGGAACAAGCTCAAATTCTACATGCTGTTTGAAGCCTTCCTTCAAAATTCTGCTGGCTTCCCTAAAATTCATGCCCCAGGACTGCACCGCTCTTTAGCACACAGCCCTTGCCATTCTGTGGTTATGGAACTTCCTAAGTGTGTCTTCTGCTTTCTCAGGTTGTGTGTCAACCTAAGGAGGACAAGATAACACCTTGTTTCCTTCTTTTCCTACTACATAGCATCCTCTATCCACTGCGTTCTCTATAAGTATGTACTGATACACATCAGAGGCTTTACCCTACCCTGGAACTGGACAATTATTACAACACCAATTCATCACGTAAGTAAAGAATACACAGTTCATTTTAAAAAAATACCACAACGATGTCTACAGAACTTTCAGGATTGGAGGCAAGTTAAAACATTTGTTAAAACCATAAACGTTTTTTAAAATGGATAATCTGCATACTTGAGACCCAAAGTAAAATTTTCGGGATGGGAAACCATGAAGCCTTGTAAACATATGTAGAGTCCTTTCCTCTGAAGTCTATGTGGCCCCTGAAACTTTGGGAAAAGTAGAGACAGCACACATGGAAACTTCACCTGTGAGTCACAACTGAATCTAGTCACCTCGCTAAAATGCAGGCCTTTTCAACTTTCCCATAATCTTGGAGCCAAGTTGTATTTTTCCATGAGCTTATCGTGACTCAGGGGGATCAAATGAACGGGCCTGTGTGGTCCATATAAAACCAAACTAAGCCTCGGAAAGAGCGGGTCACACGTCTAGTGTTCCAGACAGAACTAAGAATCACAACTCATAACTTCATCGGCAAACACAAAGACCAGGTGGATATTTATGAAGGCCAGAACTCTGTCAGGAGTTCTAAGTTTAGTTTCACGCTTTTGATTTATTTTTCCTGCAAAGAGCGCACACTGGTGTGTATTTTGGCATTCATTCGCTATCGCCCTGTACTAGAACATTTTTCCTAGGTCTTTATTTTTTTCCCTCGTTTCTTTCTCAGGGATCTTATACAACCCCCTGCAACACGACTTACACCTTTGAGTTTATTACTAAAAACCCTAAGAAGGTGCTTTGCATGTTCACATTAACCTATTTTCCACTGTGGATTGTATTTATAGCCTTGATCTTTGCAGCTTCTCAAAGACAGGAGACCTTGTTTTGCAATTTTATATTTCAAGGTATTTTTCCCCCAAGTGCCTGACATAGTTGAACCAAACTATTCATCAACCGCAACATTCTTTTGTCAAATATCAAATAATTTCCTTGAAACATCATTCACGTTTTTAATGGAGGGCCACTGTTATTGTAGGTCAGATCCTAGGGAAAGTTTAAAAAGTCTATACTTTATAAAGGAAGAAAGAAAAAAGAAATCCACTGCCCACAATTAAAAACAACAAAAAAGTGCCTTTCAATAAAAAACTGGAAGCATAACGTCTTCCAAACTCTCCTTGTGTCTGTCCTTCCGTGGCCATCACATCACTGTGAGGAGTCTTGGAAATGAATAACTACCTGTATGATACTGTCCTTTTACTTTAGGGATGGACAATATCCTCAAGCTAACTGGCTTTCTTGGACTTTGATTATCCGCCACCATAAGCAAAGAGCTCTGCCTTGCTTAGAGCAAAGGCTCGGCATCAGACCCCCATCTCTGCACAGAAGACCCAGGTCTCCAACATGATTGGCAGCTGTACTACATTTGGGCGTCGAGCCCTGTCTGCTCTGTCTGTACAATGAAACATGCATCCCTGTCTCCAAATCTGCTGTGGACCGCATGTTTGTGTTTTCCCAAAATTCATGTTGAAATCTAACCCTCAATGAGATGGTATCAGGAGGTGGGGTCTTTGGGGGTGAAGAGGTCATGAGGGTGGAGCCCATATAAATGGGATTAGTATCCTCACAAAAGAAACCCCAGAGAGCTCCTTCACCCCTTCCAGGACATGAGGACACAGTGAGAAGACAGCTGTCTGTGAACCAGGAAAAGGGATCTCACCAGACACTGAATCTGCCTTAGTCTTGGATCTTGGATTTCCAACCTCCGGAAGTGAGAAAAACACATTTATGTCTTTTATGACCCACCCAGCCTATGGTATTTTGTTATAGCAGCTCGAAAGGACTAAGACAAAACCTGATGCCAGTTCAACCGCGTATCCATAGACGATTACAACCAGACACCCCGTCCTCCCTGTAAGCACTGAAGGTCCTCCCGGTGTGGGCAAGAATGGATTTTTGGAGATCGACACGGGTTGCTCACCTGGGCTCTATACGCCCCCCAATCACTGCAATTTGATCTGATTACAGGAAACTTGCATTGACAATACCGCTTCCTAATCTCTCTCTCACGCACGCGCGCGCCTGCGCACGCACGCACACGCACGCACGCACACGCACGCACGCGCACACACACGCACGCACGCACGCAGTCTAGAGGAATCGTCAAGAGTATCCCCTTTTGCTTAGTCTCCTGTCTGTCTGCAGGGCAGAGCTCCCATGAATATTTCCACACAGAGCTCCTCCTGGCTTGCTCGTTCTTCCGCCGGCCAGGGGGAAACTTGTAAGCAGCATGTACCTCACAGAACAATGTCGCTCGCTGGCCAACTCTTGTGATCAGTCCTTGAGGATAACACCTCTCCTGAACGAAGACATATGCCAGATGCTACACTAAATATTTTACGTGTTTAACCCTATTTGTTCGTAACATCCATATTGTGGGCATTTCTATCTTTTTTTCCCTCTCATTTTACAGTTGGACGCATTGAGTTTTAGAGAGGATAAATGGCTATCTCAAAGTGATATAGCTAACAAATAGAGCTGGTATCTGACATTTGTGTTCTAAAATGGTCCTGTATCCTCCTTCTCACCTAGAGAGTCCCTGCTGACTTAAACCTGTGACATTCTGATTAACAAGTGAAGCTGTTCACTGACAAGGATATTTTGATTATTTCTGGAAAAAAAAAAACCCTTTATGGGCACAGTCATTGCAGCTTTATGCTACCCAGTGTACATATCTAAATAACTCAGGAAAGACCCCAGGTGAACTGTGAAAATCCCTCCCTTCGTTTTTATTTCAGTCATTCTTTGAGCGTACCACTGCAAGGCTTTGAGCATGTACTTCAATGAGATACTATAGATCAACTCACTCAAGCTTCCTATATTGTGTACTTTCCAGAAAATGGTATTTTCCCCATCTTCGTAAATCTAAATGAAGCCTCCTTTTGAACTTTAGTAATTCTTCCTTAATTGACCATCGTTGGTTAATAAATTCACTGTTTTAGAAGACGGGATAATTCAGTAATATTCAAAACATTCTCAAAGCATCATTATGAAGCAATGATGTTGGTGTTATCTTTATGACAAAAATAGTTATGTGTCCATGGCAACGCTACACCGCCTCTTAGACTAGATTTTGAATGTTGATTTATATGGAAGAGAAAATCGTATTATGTTTATTTTTTCATTTCACTTTGAATTCATCTTTTAACTAGTCACCATTTAATATGTGATTCACATAAACTCATTTTTCTCCCATAGGCATATAATATTAACAAGACTGACTACTAAAGAGTGTATAATACCGTACAGCCAATTTTGTATTTTCTAGTTATGCTATTCTGATAAACAATTTTCTTACACTCGGTCAACGTAAACTATCGACTGAACACTTTGTTAAATTATATGTAGAAATTTACACTGTTTTCATATTTTTAACTTTCCCTTAGAAGTTATTTATGTTGTGAAATTAGACACTGCTAATGCCTTTTATTGACCCCATTTAAATTTACCCCGAGAAGAATCCATTTACCTATAAACTTAATCTCTTTGAAGATGGAAAAATACAGAGGTACTATACTGGATGGGATTTGGGAATCATATGCACTGAAAATAAGTATCAACTAAGCTTGCACTTTCGAAGTGAAAATGTTCCTTAAGGTTTAGAGTTTCAAAAATATCCCAAATTTTAGAGTGGAGAGAGTTTTTGAGGGAAAGAAGAACTGTGAGAAAAAACCTGAAAACATTTTAAACAGAGATACTTTCAATGTTACCTAATGTTTCTACTCAATAATAATAATAATAATTAACAATAATAAAGGAGTAAACATTTTTAATCGTATGTCAAGAGTTTGGGAATGACCTTTAATGGAAATATGCACCCACTGGTATATACCCTTGAAGCGATGTAGTTGTTTAAGAGTTAAATGAGATATACAATGAAACAAGCAAAAAGATGGCTTGTAGAGATTCTTGTGGCTCAAATTCTGAGAGAGGCATCGCCAGAGTCAACTCTGCTAAAGAACTAAAGCGTCTGCGTGACACCACTTCCACATCTGGCGCTGGATACCATCACTTTGTTATGTCATATCCAACCCAGACAGCAGAGGCGGCGCAAGAGCATGCAATTTAAGGTCACGAGGGTTTGCCTACATCCCGCTGCTGCTTCATAACACCCACACACATGACACTGATCCGTTCCCTGAAAACACTGAAATACCGTTTCTTCTTTGTAAAGTACACGTCTCACTGGACAAAATATATGTGAAAATAATAATTTTGGTGAACTGTACTCTACGTTTTGCATACCCAAAACCTGGGTCAACGGTGCAGTGAACAGGAAGAAACATCCCTGACTCTTTGAAAATAAAATCTCTAGAGGGAGGGTAAGCTTATGTCTTATCAACAATGTCTCAGACACCAAGCAAAGTTCCAGTCCAAGTCTACTCTTGAGGAATGAAGTCATCAGTGCCAACTTTCCCCAGAAAACATTCCCTATGTCTCTACTGTCACCAGGAATAAGGCAGGAGCCCACCTAATACCCAGCTCATGCAGTGAACAGCCGTGGTACCTGGCAGTTCACCTCACAGCACTATGGGAAATGCTCAGATTTAACCCTATATTACCCCAAGAGGAGCTGTTGTTATTGAGACCCCATGAAGGATCCCCCCGAGGAGCAGGAATCATCTTGTCTTACACAGTATGTACGTGAGTGAGTCTCTGCGCAAGCTTCAAAGGACCTCCAGGAATCCTGAGCACTAAGAAAGAGGTGTTTAGCATTACAGTGAAGAGCTGCCTGGTCGAAACCAAGAACTGCAGGCTGCTCTCCTTAATAGAGCAACACTGGGGAAATGGCATCCCGGAGTTAGGTTTTGGTCAGAAAAAGACACTTGGAGACATTTTGTGAGAAAGCAAGTTTGCTTTTAAAAGGGCAAGACTGAGCCCCAAACTCGGTTCCCATTGACATTTATAAATGCGCTACTGACCACAAATTTATCAAAGATCTTAAACTTTGTTGAAATCTTTCTTGCCTGGCTGGGACACCTCCTATCATGAGGAATTGCATGGTTTTGCCTACTCATGTGAAAACAGACACCTTTTGGGGTCGTACCAACGTGATATCTTTCCCGTTTGGTAAAGGCAATAACAGAGGGTATTACTTCTCTATTCTCACATGGCACATTATCCCAAAATGCAGGGGCTTGAGACAACGCACATGGATTATCTCCCAGCTTCTGTGGTCAGGAATCACCTGAAGGCTGGACGAGGGACGGACCCACGTTCCAGCTCATGCAGTGGTTGGTAGGATTCACCTCTTCTCAGTTTCTTAGACTGAGGGCCTCAGTTCTTTTATGACTGTCGGGCAGAGGTTTCCTTCGATTCCTTGACTCATGGGCTTCCCACACACGTCAGTGTGTACCATCAAAGTCTTCAGGCCAAGAAAAAAACAACAGAAGTAGTCTACTACCAAGGTGGACGTCACATATTACTTTTATGAGCTCATCACCTCTGAGTATCCTATTCATGAGAAGGGGGTCTTCGGGCCCCCCATGCACACACAAATGGGAGGAATTACACAAGGGTGTGAACACCAAGGAGGAAGGGCCCAATCCTAGAAGCAGCCCACAGACCTGCCTCACAGGACTGACACGAGTGTTCGTATTCGAAGAGATAATCAATGCAAGACACTCAGCACTGGGCAGATAACAATCAATGCATTAATACTGTATGCGGGACCCACATCCTCCGCATGTTTTGAGTTCTTTCTCAGTGTTT
The DNA here is from genome assembly GCF_026419965.1 of Kogia breviceps. Taxonomy (NCBI): domain Eukaryota; kingdom Metazoa; phylum Chordata; class Mammalia; order Artiodactyla; family Physeteridae; genus Kogia; species Kogia breviceps. The sequence goes on along the minus strand of NC_081330.1, from coordinate 130,807,060 downwards.
CGGACTGGGTTCTAAGCAAAGTTACAAGAAAATATATTGGGAAATCATTTCCAATACTTACTTCATCCCCTCAAGTGAAATAATACTCACCATGGCGATCAGAATTTTCTTACATCTATTTATAAAGTGTTGGCTTAAAAGGATAACAAAATGAAATAAAGCAAAAAAAAAAAAAATTCTATGTCTGTTTAGCTCACAGGAATGATAAATCCAAACCAGACAGTGTATACTTAGAGATAAACTCCAATAATGGATGACAGACAAGCATATCTACTATACAGTTGTTTACTGCACGTAATTTTAAACTGGAGTCATCACTAGGTTTTTAAGAAGATTATAAGAAAGGACGTGGCCAGGGTAGAAAATACTGAAATGGTTAATGATGCAAACAGAAGTCTGCAACATCAAGAACAACACATCTTGCTTTTTTTTTTTTTTTTTTTTTTTTTTTTTTGCGGTACGCGGGCCTCTCACTGTTGTGGCCTCTCCCGTCGCGTAGCACAGGCTCCGGATGCGCAGGCGCAGCGGCCATGGCTCACGGGCCCAGCCGCTGCGCGGCACGTGGGATCTTCCCGGACCGGGGCACGAACCCGCGTCCCCTGCATCGGCAGGCGGACTCTCAACCACTGCGCCACCAGGGAAGCCCCACATCTTGCCTTTTTAACAGCTTTATGCAACTGTAATCCTGAGACCATACAATTCACCCACATAAAGTAATGCACCTCTAGTGGTGGTTTTCGCAGACTTCTGCTACAATCATCAGAATCCATTTTAGTCAATTTACATTTTAACATACAACCCCCTAGCCATTTTGTCTAGGCATTAACATACATTTTTATAACTTGAATTTGCACTTAATATGTAGTGAACATTCCCCATGTCCATAAATATTCTCCAGGTGCATGCTTCATAACAGCTACACAGTCACTGAAGAAAAAAATCTTATTTCTCTTGACGGTCTACTTTCTGCCAGGCACTTTTCTGAGTAACGGATTTTGTCATTTCATCTTCACAATAATCTGACAAAGTGCTTACTATTCTTTACAGGGAACAGAGGATCACAGAGAAGGTTAAGGTTCTTGGCTACAGTTGTCAACATGGTGAGTAGATGAGAGATGTCCTCACTGAAGTGATTTCACTCCACTTTCTTGACACAATATAGTATCATAGGGGTGGCTAAGCCAATGGTGTTGAAAATTTAACTGGTTTCAAATTTTGAGATATTTTTACTGTATCAGCTGTCTGATGGTGCATAAAAACCTACCCACTAAAATAAGCAACGGAAGCAATAATTATCTCATAGGTTCTGTAGGTCAAAAATCTCAGAGTACCTTAACTGGGTCTTCTGGCTTATGAGTTCCTACAAGGTTGCGATTAAACGTCACCTGGGGCTGGGAACTTATCAAGGACTAGTCGGGAAGGCTCCACTTCCAAGCTGGCTGACATAATATCAGCAGGGTTTAGGTCCTCACTGGCTGTTGGACAGATGTGGCATTTCTTTTACATGTGATCTTCTCCATGGGACAGCTCCAAATATTGCAGCTGGCTTCCCTCAGGGCAAGCAAAGCAGACATGATGCCCAAGATGGCATCCTAGTCTCAGAAGTGACATCCCATTATTTTGCTGTATTCTTTGTATTAGAAGAAGTGACGTGATGTAGCCGACTCTGAAGGTAGGTGACAAGATGAGGGTAGGACTATCAGGAGGTGAGGATCATTTGGGGCCATCTTGTATGACGCCTATCACAACAACTAATGCATGTTTGTAAATACATACGTACATATATATATATACACACACATATATGTGCACATGTGATTATTTAGGAATAGAAGCAGCCAACTAAGGTGTGTGTGTGTGATTAATATGCATTGACAAAATGACTACAGAGGGCACAAAGGTAGCCTCTGCACATTCATTTAATCCCCTTTCTTAATGCCACCCAAATTTTTATTTCCATATCCATCTCCCCAATAGAGCATGAACCTACTCACACCATGGCTGTGGTGTGCCTCAGCTTGAAGCAATCAGCACATGGAGGGCACATGACCCAAATGGTCCAATCAGAGCTTTTCTTGGGACTCTAGCTTCTCATGCATAGATAGGAGCACTTCCTCTCTTCTGTGGACACAGTGGTGTTTGGTGTGATGGCTGGATTGCAACAGCCATTTTGGCACTATAAAAAGCACAGCAGCCTGAGAATGAAGCCAACCCCCAGAGCAAGACAAAGCCAAAGGGGTCTCAACAAAAAATGGAACACAAGCTTCTGGATAAGCCAGCCTTGAAAATTGCACTAGAGCTGAATTCAAGTTCTACATAACAATATGTCAATACATCAATCCTTTTGAAAGCCAGTTTGAGTAATTTTTCAATATAAATTGAAAAATTTGCCATCCAAAATCATCTAACTAAAGAATAATGTCTACAGAAGCCGTCTGTTACAATTCACACATCTAAAATGTTGGGTGAGCTGAGCCATTGACAAAGACGCAGAGAGAGAACTCTTCTATTCTAGGTTGGGAAGTCAATTAGCACTAATACGTAGTTATAAAACACTAGTTAAATCACCACCGATTATTTCTTGGGACTCAGCTTCCGTGCCCATCAAGGCTTAGGGGACCCGGGAGGAAACATTTAGGGGTGTGGGAGTGAATTCGCTACTTCCTGAAGGTCTCAGAAATGCCTAGAAGCAAGAGATAAGGTTACACTGAAACAGGACCATGTGAAATCAGAGCGGGGAAACGCAGCTCTTCTAAGAGACCTTTTGATGCCTATGGAATAGTATTCAATGTGAAAAGGGCGACTCCATTCTCAATGCTATGAGACCAAAAACAGAGTCGTCTTTATCTCCTTTCTCCCTCTCACATTCTTAAGGTCAAAACTTAACCGTCAGCTGACCACTTCTCACCACCCTCTCCATCCCAACCTGGTCCTAACCTCCATCAAATCTTCCCCAGTTTACTGCGGTCACCTCCCTAACAAGGGTCCCTGCATCGACCTGCCACCTGACAGTCTATTCCCAACTCAGCAGCAGGTTAATTCTTTTAAAATGTAAGTCCATAATGAATCATTAATTTCATTAAATCCCTTGAATGGCTTCCATCTCGCTCAAACTAAAAGTTAAATTCCTTACAACGGCGTTGAAAGCCCCACTTGGCGGGCAATCCTGGTACTTCCAGTCTTCTCTCTACCTGCTGACTTTGCTCCTTCTATTCAGCTGTAATATCCCTCGTGCGGTCTTCTACACATACTAAGTACATGCTCGCTCTCTGCACTTGAGCTTGGGGACCTTTTACATGACATGTCATCCCCCAGGTATCGGCATGATTTCCTCATGGGATCTGCGTGATAAACGCTGTGCCCTCACAGCGCTGTGCATGGGGTTATTTTGAAAATATATCACAAGTTTTGTATGGTGGCACCTATAAATCTTTACAGTTATAAGTCCATGATACGGCTGTGGAGTTGTGAAGGCTCCCCTTGAACATGGGACAGATATACTCTATATTATTTTATAGTGTTATTGAGAAAAATTTTTAAGTTGAAGTACAGTTGATTTAAAATGTGTTAGTTCCAGGTGTACAGCAAAGTGATTTGGTTACACATATATGTGTATATATATGTATATATATACGTATATGTATATATATTTTTCAGATTCTCATCCCTTACACGTTATTACAAAATATTGAGTATAGTTCCCTGTGCTACATGGTAGGCCCTTGTTCATTATCTATTTTATATATAGTAGTGTGTATAATGTTTACTTGAAATATGAAGAAGTATTTCGGACATGCAAAATACACATCAGCTTGTTTTGTATGAAAGATTCACTAACACTGTAAAGTGAGCTGGAAAGCTTTTGCTCTTGTTACATTTCTAAAAAATTGATTACAAGGGTATGCTCTTTACAGACCTTCTGACAAGATTCACCTGTAAAACTGGGCATGGTACTTTTTAGAAGGGGTAGAGTCTGTTTCTGACTGCTAATTCAACACAATGCTGTTCCTGCTCACCATGACCATGGGAATTAGGGAGTTGTCTCTATTTCTAGAACATCATGGGAAGTAAAGAGAGACAGAGGTGTGCTACAGCTGGAAGAAGTCATATTCTGCAGCTCAGTAAGCAATATCACATTTGCAGTTCAATAGTGTGCAATATATTGAGTTACCCATGAGACAGGTGGATTGGAGGTCCAAAGTTAGCCACAACTGTTTGCCCTCGGGGATGTCTTCTGAACAGTCCCTGTTTGTCCTAAGAAGTCAGTTCTCTAGACCGGAGTTTCCTTGGAGTAAAAATGGGCATTTGGACAAAACTCCACTTCCCAATTGATGCCTGTTATCCTAACACAATTTTAAATAGCATCCATTTTCACTCTCAAAATCATCTTCCTTTGTTTGATCAGCTACATATCATACGGGGACCTTAGAACTGGATAAGTTCTAGAGTTCTTTTACTATGCAAATGTGAGAAATTACCTTTAATATTCCTTCCAACTAACTTCATGTTTGCAGTAAGAAATTTCACATTATATAAATCATTAATGATTAACAAATACCATTAGTTTCCTCTTCAGGCAGTGGATTACAAAGTGATTGAAATTTCACATGTAAAATTTCTCCATTAATTAGGTTTGAAGTGATTTTATAGTTGTATAATTTATAATTTTATCTCTGTACAAAAATTGTGTTCAGTAAATAGAACACTTATTTGTTGCATATCATTTTATAGAAGATGAAAGATAAAAATATTAAAATGTCTGGCACCAGACAAGAAGACTGATAACCTATTCTTTTTTAAAATTTTTTTAGATTTTTTTTTTGATGTGGACCATTTTTAAAGTCTTTATTGTATTTGTTACAATATTGCTTCTGTTTTATGTTTTGGTTTTTTGGCCACACTGTGAGGTGTGTGGGATCATAGCTCCCAAATCAGGGATCAAACCTGCACCCCCTGCATTGGAAGGCAAAGTCTTAACCACTAGACCGCCAGGGAAGTCCTGGCACGTGATAACCTATTCTTGATTCTAAAAGCACTACACTGCTTCTGAAACCAAAGAGATCATGACAAGAATGACTTCCTTTGTAAAATCATGTTGAATTCCCTGAATAAGACTAACACAGTAGCAAACAAACAAAGGATCACTTTTGAATATTTTCCTGAAACATACCAAAAGAATGTCTCCTTGTATTCCTAACTTTGAGAGAAACAATCATACAGCTAAAGGAGGTTTTTCTACCTAAAATCTCTCTTTTCCCTGCATTGTCTTTCACTCCTTGGCCTTCCCCCAATGGAACCCATTTAAAATATGCATCTGGGGCCTTCGCTGGTGGTCCACTGGTTAAGACTCCACACTGCCAATGCAGGTGGCCCGGGTTTGAACCCTAGTCAGGGAACTAGGTCCCACATGTCACAAGAGTTTGCATGCTGCAACTAAGGAGCCCGTGTGCCACAACTCAGGAGCCTGTGCAACTAAATAAATATTTTAAATAAATAAAATACGCATCTGTTATTTTAAAATATTAGTGTTGCCATTCCTGGGGTCACAAAGTGACAGGTAACAGGAAGACAAAAGACTTGTTCGCAAGGAGCCTGAACCAAGATGGCGGAGTAGAAGGACATGCGCTCTCTCCCTCTTGCGAGAACACCAGAATCACAACTAGCTGCTGGATGGTCATCAATATGAAGACACTGGAACTCACCAAAAAAGATACCCCACATCCAAAGACAAAGGAGAAGCCACAATGAGATGGTAGGAGGGGTGCAATCACAGCAAAATCAAATCCCATAACTGCTGTGTGGGTGGCTCACACACTGGAGAACACTTATACCACAGAAGTCCACCCACTGGAGTGAAGGTTCTGAGCCCCACATCAGGCTTCCCAACCTAAGGGTCTGAAAATGGGAGGAGGAATTCCTAGAGAATCAGACTTTGAAGGCTAGCAGGATTTGACTGCAGGACTTCGACAGGACTGGGGGAAACAGATACTCCACTCTTGGAGGGCACATACAAAGTCGTGCGTGCATCGGGACCCAGGGGAAGGAGCAGTGACCCCATAGAAGACTGAACCAGATCTACGTGCTAGTGTTGGAGGGTCTCCTGCAGAGGAGGGGGGTGGCTCTGTTTCACCGTGGGGACAAGGACACTGGCAGCAGAAGTTCTGGGAAATACTCCTTGGTGTGAGCCCTCCCAGAGTCCACCATTAGCCCCACCAAAGAGCCCCGGCAGGCTCCAGTGTTGGGTTGCCTCAGGCCAAACAACCAATAGGGAAGGAACACAGCCCCATCCATCAGCAGTCAAGTGAATTAAAGTTTTACTGAGCTCTGCCCACCAGAGCAACACCCAGCTCTACCCACCACCAGTCCCTCCCATCAAGCCTCTCAGATAGCCTCATCCACCAGAGCATAGACAGCAGAAGCAAGAAGAACGACAATCCTGCAGCCCATGGAACAAAAACCACATTCACAGAAAGACAGACAAGATGAAAAGGCAGAGGGCTATGTACCAGATGAAGGAACAAGACAAAACCCCGGAAAAACAACTAAACGAAGTGGAGATAGGCAACCTTCCAGAAAAAAATTCAGAATAATGATAGGGAAGATGATCCAGGACCTCGGAAAAAGAATGGAGGCAAACATCGAGAAGATGCAAGAAACGTTTAACAAAGACCTAGAAGAATTAAAGAACAAACAAACAGAGATGAACAGTACAGTAACTGAAATGAAAAATACACTAGAAGGAATCAATAGCAGAATAACTGAGGCAGAAGAACGGATAAGTGACCTGGAAGACAGAAAGGTAGAATTCACTGCCTTGGAATAGAAGTTTTAAAAAAGAATGAAAAGAAATGAAGACAGCCTAAGAGACCTCTGGGACAACATTAAACGCAACAACATTCGCATTATAGGGGTCCCAGAAGGAGAAGACAGAGAGAAAGGACCAGAGAAAATATTTGAAGAGATTAGAGTCGAAAACTTCCCTAAGGTCGTAAAGGAAATAGCCACCCGAGTCCAGGAAGTGCAGTGAGTCCCATACAGGATAAACCCAAGGAGAAACACGCCGAGACACATAGTAATCAAATTGGCAAAAATTAAAGACAAAAAAAATTGCTGAAAGGAAAAATGGAAAAATGACAAATAACATACAAGGGAACTCCCATAAGGTTAACAGCTGATTTCTCAGCAGAAACTCTACAAGCGAGAAGGGAGTGGCATGATATATTTAAAGTGATGAAAGGGAAGAACCTACAACCAAGATTACTCTAACCGTCAAGGATCTCATTCAGATTCGATGGAGAAATCAAAAGCTTTACAAACAAGCAAAAGCTAAGATAATTCAGCACCACCAACCAGCTCTACAACAAACGCTAAAGGAACCTGTCTAAGTGGTAAACACAAGAGAAAAAAAGGACCTACAAAAACAAACACAAAACAATTAAGAAAATGGTCACAGGAACATATATATCGATAATTACCTTAAACACAAATGGATTAAATGCTCCAACTGAAAGACACAGGCTTGCTGAATGGATACAAAAACAAGACCCAGATATATGTTGTCTACAAGAGATCCACTTCAGACCTAGGGACACATACAGACTGAAAGTGAGGGGATGGAAAAAGATATTCCATGCAAATGGAAATCAAAAGAAAGCTGGAGTAGCAATACTCATATCAGATAAAATACTTTAAAATAAAGATTGTTACAAGAGACAAGGAAGGACACTAAATAATGATCAAGCGATCAATCCAAGAAGAAGATATAACAATTATAAATATATATGCACCCAACACGGGAGCACCTCAATACATAAGGCAACTGCTAATAGCTGTAAAAGAGGAAATCGACAGTAACACAATCATAGTAGGGGACTTTAACACCTCACTTACACCAATGGACAGATCATCCAAAATGAAAATAAATAAGGAAACACAAGCTTTAAATGATACATTATACAAAATGGATTTACTTGATATTTATAGGACATTCCATCCAAAAACAACAGAATACACATTTTTCTCAAGTGCTCATGGAACATTCTCCAGGGCAGATCATCTTGGGTCACAAATCAAGCCTCAGTAAATTTAGGAAAATTGAAATCATATCAAGCATCTTTTCTGACCACAATGCTATGAGATTAGAAATGAATTACAGGGGGAAAAAAACGTAAAAAACACAAACACACGGAGGCTAAACACTACATTACTAAATAACCAAAAGATCACTGAAGAAATCAAAAAGGAAATCAAAAAATACCTAGAGACAAATGACAATGAAAACACTATGATCCAAAACCTACTGGATGCAGCAACAGCAGTTCTAAGAGGGAAGTTTATAGCTATACAAGCCTACCTCAAGAAATAAGAAAAATCTCAAATAAATAACCTAACCTTACACCTAAAGGAACTAGAGAAAGAACAAACAAAACCCAAAGTTGGCAGAAGGAAAGAAATCATAAAGATCACAGCAGAAATGCAGAAATAAATGAAATAGAAATAAAGAAAACAATAGCAAAGATCAATAAAACCAAAAGCCGGTTCTTTGAGAAGATAAACAAAATTTTCATCAAGAAAAAGAGGGAGAGGACTCAAATCAATAAAATTAGAAATGAAAAAGGAGAAGTTACAACAGACACCACAGAAATACAAAGCATCCTAACACACTACTACAAGCAACCCTATGCCAATAAAGTGGACCACCAGGAAGAAATGGACAAATTCTTAGAAAGGTATAACCTTCCAAGACTGAACCAGGAAGAAATAGAAAATATGAACAGACCAATCACAAGTAATGAAACTGAAACTGTGATTAAAAATCTTCCAACAAACAAAAGTCCAGGACCAGATGGCTTCACAGGTGAATTCTATCAAACATTTAGAGAAGAGCTAACACCCATCCTTCTCAAACTCTTCCAAAAAATTACAGAGGAAGTAGTACTCCCAAAATCATTCTATGCATCACCCTGATACCAAAACCAGACAAAGATACCACAAAAAAAGAAAATTACAGACCAGTATCACTGATGAATATAGATGCAAAAATCCTCAACAAAATACTAGCAAACAGAATCCAACAACACATTAAAAGGACCATACAGCATGATCAAATGGGATTTATCCCAGGGATGCAAGGATTCTTCAATATATGCAAATCAATCAATGTGATACACCATATTAACAAATTGAAGAATAAAAACCATATGATCATCTTAATAGATGCAGAAAAAGCTTTTGAGAAAACTCAACACCCATTCATGATAAAAACTCTCCAGAAAGTGGGCATAGAGGGAACCTACCTCAACATAATAAAGGCCATATACAACAAACCCACAGCAAACATCATTCTCAATGGTGAAAAACTGAAAGCATTTCCTCTAAGATCAGGAACAAGACAAGGATGTCCACTCTCACTACTATTATTCAACATAGTTTTGGAAGTTTTAACCACAGCAATCAGAGAAGGAAAATAAATAAAAGGAATCCAAATTGAAAAAGAAGTAAAACTGTTACTGTTTGCAGATGACATGATACTATTCATAGAGAATCCTAAAGAGGCCACCAGAAATCAATGAATTTGGTAAAGTTGCAGGATACCAAATTAATGTACAGAAATCTCTTGCATTCCTATACACTAACGATGAAAAATCTGAAAGAGGAATTAAGGAAACACTCCCTTTTACCATTAAAACAAAAATAATAAAACACCTAGAAATAAACCTACCTAGGGAGACAAAAGACCTCTATGCAGAAAACTATAAGACACCGATGAAAGAAATTAAAGAGGATACCAACAGATGGAGAGATATACCATGTTCTTGGATTGGAAGAATCAATACTGTGAAAATGACTATACTACCCAAAGCAATCTACAGGTTCAATGCAATCCCTATCAAATTACCAATGGCATTTTTTACGAAACTAGAACAAAACATCTTAAAATTTGTATGGAGACACAAAAGACCCCGAATAGCCAAAGCTGTCTTGAGGGAATAAAAATGGAGCTGGAGGAATCAGACTCCCTGACCTCAGACTATGCTACAAAGCTACAGTAATCAAGACAATATGGTACTGGCACAAAAACAGAAACATAGATCAATGGATCAAGACAGAAAGCCCAGAGATAAACCCACGCACCTATGGTCAACTAATCTATGACAAAGGAGACAAGGATATACAAGGGACAAAAGACAATCTCTTCAGTAAGTGGTGCTAGGAAAACTGGACAGCTAAAATGAAATTAGAACACTCCCTAACACCATACACAAAAATAAACTCAAAATGGATTAGAGACCTAAATGTAAGACCAGGCAGTATAAAACTCTTAGAGGAAAACATAGGAAGAACACTCTTTGACATAAATCACAGCAAGATCTTTTTTGATCCACCTCCTAGAGTAGTGGAGATAAAAACAAAAATAAACAAATGGGACCTAATGAAACTTCAAAGCTTTTGCACTGCAAAGGAAACCATAAACAAGACAAAAAGACAACCCTCAGAATGGGAGAAAATATTCGCAAACAAATCAATGGACAAGGATTAATCTCCAAAATATATAAACAGCTCATGCAGCTCAATATTAAAAAAACAAATGCAATCCATAAGTGGGCAAAAGACCTAAATAGACATTTCTCCAAAGAAGACATACAAATAGCCAAGAAGCACATGAAAAGCTGCTCAACATCACTAATTATTAGAGAAATGCAAATCAAAACTACAATGAGGTATCACCTCACACCAGTTAGAATGGGCTTCATCAGAAAATCTACAAACAACAAATGTTGGAGAGGGTGTGGAAAGAAGGGAACCCTCTTGCACTGTTGGTGGGAATGTAAACTGATACAGCCACTATGGAGAACAGTATGGAGGTTCCTTAAAAAATGAAAAATAGAATTACCATATGATCCAGCAATCCCACTACTGGGCATATACCCAGAGAAAAGCACAATTCAAAAAGACACATGCACCCCAATGTTCATTGCAGCACTATTTATAATAGCCAGGTCATGGAAGCAAACTAAATGCCCATCGACAGACAAATGGATAAAGAAGACATGGTACATATATACAATGGAATATTACTCAGCCATAAAAAAGAATGAAATAATGCCATTAGTGACAACATGGATGGACTTTGAGGGCATTATGCTAAGTGAAACCAGGCAGACAGAGAAAGACAAACACTGTATGATCTCACTTATATGCGGAGTCTAAAAAAACAACAACAACACAGTCAATATAACAAAAAAGAAGCAGACTCACAGATATAAAGAACAAACTAATGGTGACCAATGGGGAGAGGGAAGGGGTGAGGGGCAAATTAGGGGTAGGGGAGGAAGAGGTACAAACTACTAGGTATAAAATAAGCTATAAGGATATATTGTACAACATGCGGAATATAGCCAACATTTTATAATAAGTATAAATGGAGGATAACCTTTAAAAACTGTGAATCACTATATTGTACACCTGTGATTTACATAACATAGTACAGCAACTATACTTCAATTAGAATAAAAATAAAAGAGAAAAAAAACCTCAAATGTTTTTGTACTCAAATAGCCCTCTATTTTCCAGGGATCAAGTCCACTGTCACTTCATTCATGAAGATATTCCTGATTTTCCTATTTGGAAGTCAACTTTTTCCTCTAAAATCCAATATTCTGCTATTCCCCTTAAATTGCATGTTTTATACTCTACCTTGAATTATATTTATCTGTGGGTTTGCTTTTTAACATTAACTACGCCACCATCCTGTTCCACGTTTTATTCTAAAGCTCTTAGGATAGAGTCCTGCAAGCAATACATGGAATGACAAATAGCTGTTTGATGGATTAATAATTTGCTTCAATGAATCTTCAAATATAAATTTGGAGCAACCTGTAATTATCACCAAGTTTCTCATACATTACCAGGCCATATAAATAATTGAAAATGTCTACATCACAGAGTTTCTGCTAGCATCATCCAAGAACTCTACTTCCCTCCAATGATGAAACTGGGTACTTCCCTCCAATGATGAAAATGGGTACCTCAGGTCAAACCCTCCCCTGCCCTCACTAGAAAATTCATGTCTTTTGGTTTCTAACCCTGCACATCAATAAGGACTCTACTTGAAGCAAGAGGTGGTTGCATTAATCCATTTACAAGGCTTGTCGCTCTGATGTATTTTGCAAAATTACTCGTGAAATGTAGGCTGCTTCCTCACAGAAGGCATTAATCCAAGCAAAAGTCTTTGTCTAAGACAACTAATTATCCTTAAGACTAAAGGATAAGCAAACAGTTAATGAATTTGCTAACTATTTTTCCATTCTTTGGACTTTTATATAGTCTTTAGTTGTTAAAGATACTGTAATTAAGGGGAAAAAAAGAACAGCTAACTTCCACTATTTGTTTTACTTTTTTCTGCTTTGTCCTTTTTTCTACAAGTCAACAGAGCATATGAAAAAGAAAAATAAAACTAGAACATAATTTTGTTCAATGAATAAAGGTATTTGTACTTTTAAAATTGACACACAGTATATGTTCACTTATACATCATGTGGTTATGGAAGAGCAAGTGCTAAGGTGGTGATGATGACCTGATCGCTGAAGGGGACTTGAGAGCTCTACAGGCCAGGAGGACGCAGAGAAGTGACGCGGATGCTCTGATACATTGGGACGGTGGTAGAATGGGGGTAAGTGCAGGAAGCTTCCTGTCGATGCACACAAGCATCTCCCACACTAAACACGGGCAAGAAGGGGGCAGCTAAGGCATAACAGCAGGGTGAACATGGCTTCTAGGAAGGAAGAAGGGGAGCAGGAGACCTGGTGTTGGGAGACCTCCGTCCAAGAGAAGAGCTTATGTGAAACCTCAGAAGCAGGACAAGATAGCACATTAATAATCATTAAAGGGACTTCCCTGGTGGTCCAGTGGTAAAGAATCCGCCTTCCAATGCAGGGGACGTGGGTTCGATCCCTGGTCAGGGAACAAAGATCCCACGTGTCGCGGAGCAGCTAAGCCCATGCGCCACAACTACTGAGCTCATATGCCTCAACAAAAAGAGCCCGCATGCCGCAAACTACAGAGCCTATGCACTCCGGACCCCATGCCACAACTACAGAGCCCACGTGCCCTGGAACCCGCACGTCACAACTAGAGAGAAGCCTGGGAGCCACAACGAAGAGCCCGCAACACAATGAAAGATCTCGCATGCCTCAATGAAGACCCCGTGTGCCGCAACTAAGACCAGATACAGCCAAAAGAAAATAAACCAATATTTTTTAAAATAATAATAATTGTTACTCATGACACCTAGCAGGACCCTGTGGGGCTCCTGGGCACCAAAGGTTTTCTGTGTGCCCCTGTGTCTTGATTACAGGAAAGAGGCTTCATTCAGCCCCCATGACCTTCCCTGAGTTCCAACAGGCAGGTTCAAACAGATGCTAATCAGGGAAGGGAGGGGATGCAGAGACTAGGGAGGAGCAGTCAAAAGAAACAACAGTGCAGCCTTGGGGCAGGGTCCTGGTTTCACAGAGGGCTGTGAATTTCCCACAACAAGCTAGAAGGGTCCTCCTCTGGATCCATCTGAGGTCCAACCCACAACCAGGTGGATGTTTTAGGATCTGCCCTAACACTCTAGCCCAGGTAGTTGCTGCTCATTTCCCTGTGATAGATTCGGTCTTTCTTTTGAGCGGCCAATCCAATGAGGCAACAGTCAACAGCTATACTCAAAATACGGCTCCTGAAACAACACCCCAGGGTCTCCCTGCTGCCCTATTAATGGCCCCTTTTCTGTCTGTGTCTTATTCAACCCACCATCATCTTAGATTGACTTCTTTGGCCTTGCCATCACATTGCATGGTTTTAAATACAGCAGTTCCCCCCAAATATCTTTGAGCATCTCATGACTAACTGGCCTATCAAAATGAACACAGCCCCAAGAGAACTCCTGGTTCCCTCCAACACAGACTAGGTATCTTGCCAATCTTTCCTACAAAGTGAATGGCACGTTCAACCAGCAAAATAACCCGAAGTCAAGCACTGTCTCAGCGTCCCTTCCCAAATGTGCTCACATGCCCGACTGCTACCATTTTTGTCCAAGCTGCCATGACGTCTGAGGGGGTTCCTGGAGGATCAGAGAAGGATTATTTGCAAGCAGTTGCAAGAGTGGTCTGTATCAAACTGTTATTGATCCCGTGATTAAGAGGGCTTCCCACAGAAGACAGGAGAACATCCAAGCTCCATGCTGCCATCTGGGAGGACTGCATGACCTGCTCCCTTCCTACCTTTCCCATTAGGACTAACCACCTTCCCCTTGTTTGCTGTGATCCAGCAAACACCCACCTCCTTCTTCTCTTCCCTCAAACAAAGCTCATGCCTCCCTCAGGGCATCTAGTGCTCTGTCTACTGGCTAAAGGTCCAGCTCCCAGGTCCTGTGATGGCTCCTACTTCGAGCTAGGCGTCACGTACAGCCTTCTAAGAGCTCTTGATCTAAAGGACCTCCCTCACCCACCTCATCTTGCCTCACCCAGTTTTATTTTCTTTAACCACACTCAGGATGTCCAAAAGAGCCTGTTCGTTGATTTGTTTGCTCCTGTATTGCTAGACCTCCCCTCCCCCACCCACCCACTAGAAGATAAGATCCATGGAAGCAGAGACACCTCCCGCTGTTTGCTCATTGCTATATCCCATTACCTAGAGAGATGCCTGGACTTAGAAGGCATGAGATGAGTATTTGTTGAATTAATTATTTGCTTTGCCAAAAACTGTCTTCGAGTGTCTCGGCACCCATGCATATGCGTTATGCATTTATCTCAATAAATACACAGCCCAGGATGGTCTGACTGATCCATTAATTGAACGCAGACTGAGACACCAATGATACATTAGGGGTGTAGAGAAAGTGGTGTTTGATTCTTGGGTATTCTCTTATTAGGTAGCCTCTTGTCCAACCCATCCTCATAGTGGAGCCTAAATTCTAGGGGTGCTACCTATATTAATAAGTTGTTTAATCTAAGTTGCAATAGTCCCCCCCAGGTTAAACTGCATTTCAAGATCCTAGAAACAGTGCATAGTACTTCATTAGAACACAACTTTTTACTCATAGGGCGTTATTTGAACCTGCATAACAAAAATCGGTCCTAGGTGACTCCATAACACAGAGATCCAAGCATGCAAAGGGGCAAAACTCATAATGATTGTACTTCCTGGGTCTGCAGTTGTCGGGGCCTTACATTTACTTAAGCTGTTAGAGCAATTCCTTTGTGGTGGAAATGAACTCACTTGCAACTTTATAAAAATGAACATTTCATTTCATGACATGCTCTTTAATCTCTTTCCAGGACAACCATTCTCCCGACGCTGGAAGCTGAACAGCCCTGGTGTGATAACCTGATTTATGCAGAGTGGTGGGTCCCCCTGTCCCATCTCCCACACAACAGAGAACCTCAGCCTGCAGGTGGTTCAATAACTAATTTAACCTCAAACCTAATTCTTTTAATGATGTAGCCGTCACAGCCCCTTAAAATGCCCATGTCAAATGCAAATGCACAGCTAGGGCTTGGATTTAATTAACGTATACAGCCTTCATTTTACCTTAATGAACCACCAGATAGGTGGACTGAATACTTATGAACAGACATAAATTTCAGATCCAATTTTCTCTATCCATGAAAAATAAAGCCCAGTAAATTACAAAGTTATCGACCCACTGAGATATGTGATATTCTCTTCCTACGACAGGGTGGGGTTGGGGAAGGAAAAGACAGGAGAAAAAGAAGAAAGAGAAAAGAAAATTAATATTTCTAAGGACCTACATTGGCACTCGGAAAAGTGAGATGATTTCCACAGAGATCTGTTTGGTTTTGAATGCATTCCCCCTTTTGTTCCCCAGCAAGCCACGCTGCCGCTTTCCAGAGCTGGTCAACGCCACTGAGTATAGAAAAGAACGGAATTCTCATAGGGTCGGGGAGCAGATCTGGACCCGGGTGTGTTCATTGAGTGGTTCTGGGTAAGAATCCAAATTTTAGGACCCAGGGTTTTGCCCTTATTGTTGTAGGCCTTTGATCAGGACGGTCTCAGATGTTACACTTCAATTCCCATGAATCAGAGAGTCTCAAAGCTATTTGTTCTTGATTTCTGGGAGTCAGCCCATCATGTTCGGTGTGAAAGGACAACTAAGATAGTCTGCTTTGGTTGTTACTTCATAAAGATGGATACTGTCAGAGTAAGGGCAATAAAGCCACATAGAGACACCTAAGAGTACATAGACCTCATTGTGATGGAGCACATGTTTAAACATGGCCAAAACTTAAGGGTTTTTCTCTTTAAGAAAATAAAAGTTTCTCTCTTGGATGAAGATATCATACTTGGAGTTTAGGAACTAGGAGAATATTTATTTATTCATGTAGTTTAACTTATGTCAGTTTAGTTAAGATGAAGAAAAGGGGGAAAGGTGGAGGATTTACGTTCATGTCCTGGACTAAATATACAATTTTATGGTCTCTGCTTGTGTGTGAACAGGAAGGGATGAAATACCTCCTCTTCTGCCAAAGTAAAGCAACATGGGGGGGTGTCTCAAAAAGTCTGAATAGGGGGTCAAGGACGTTGAATAAGTGTATATTTTTATATTTTTATTGGTTGTATTCCCTGTGTTGTACAGTACATCCTTATTGCCTCTCTTACACCCGATAGCTTGTATCTCCCATTCCCGCACCCCTCCATTGCCCTCCCCTCACTCCCCACTGGGAACCACTAGTTTGTTCTCTATATCTGTGAGTCTGCTTCTCTTTTTGTTACATTCACTAGTTTGTTGTATTTTTTAGATTCCACATATAAGTGGTATCATATGATACTTGTCTTTCTCCATCTGACTTACTTCACTTAGTATGATAATCTCTAGGTCCATACATGTTGCTGCGAATGACATTATTTCCTTCTTTATTTTATGGCTGAGAAATATTACATTGTGTGTATATACCACATCTTCTTTATCCATTTATCTGATGATGGACACTTAGGTGGCTTCCATATCTTGGCTCTTGTAAATAATGCTGCTATGAACACTGGGGTGCATGCATCTTTTCAAATTAGCGTGTTTGGGTTTTCTGGATAAATAGCAAGGCATGGAATTGCTAGGTTATATGGTAGTTCTACTTCTAGTTTTTGAATGGAATTTTTCTTCTGTCCTCACCTTCAAGAACACCACTTATGTACACATTATACCCTCTTTGTCTCTCATTGCAGTTGTCCTCCTGATTCTGAACATCTTTATCCTTTTTCATTTTGAGTGACTGAGTCAAACCTATCCTCTGTGCTGCAATATTTTAGTCTTTTTAAGTCTATTTTATGATATTCCAAATGGCTTTTTCAACCTTTGTAATTCTTATTTTTCCTCTTTCATTTCTTTCCCTAGCTTTAGCAACTTCATTTACATACTCCTCTGTTGTTTTGTAATTTTTTTGGAGACATTTTCTATCTTTCAATACATTTTAAAAGAGAAATCATGTATTGAAAATTTGTTGCAGATGATAAAGAAGTAGTTGTCTGAAATCATCATTTCCTTAAGTTTATCATTCTTTTCCTTTTTGGTTATTTATATTCCTTGTTCCCTTGTATGACCCCATCTCACCTGCTTTCTTTGCAGTTTAGACAATTTTCTGTTGGCTCCTCTTTCACTTGGTCTTACCTTAGAACAGGTAATTAGCAATGGAAGGGGTCTGCCTTGTAGCTTTGGTTCACTTTGTTCCTTTAAACTCCCTCTTTTCAAGCCAGTTCTTTGCCGTTGGGAGCAGGTCTCTTTCAAGATTCAAGAGTTCAGGGAGCTGGTACAGATTATAGGGAGACTTTATCCCATAGTCAGTAGATACAGTTGTAAACTTAAAGTTAAGGATGCAATCATCTCAACTTGCTTCACCTCAGGCAGCACAGTAGAGGTAGGAATCTAAGATCTATGGAAACGACGGGAGTGACAGCTTTGTAAAAATGGAAGTGCTTTCCTCGTTTTTATTTCCATCAACGTAATTGCATCCTGAGCCAGTCCTAAGCATGTCTCTGCTAGGACGAGGTGCAGGGAAGTTTACAGTTAGATGTCAGTGCTGAAAATAGGATTTTGTGGCAAGTGATACAGTCCTGACAGACAGGCTTTGTTGAGAGTAAGGATTTACATATGCCCATTTGCATTCCTCTCTAATTACTGGATATGCCTTTCAGGTCTCTGACACTTTTTTTTTTTTTTTTCTAGGAAATATTGATTCTGATGGAGGACAGACTGTCAGTATCTCCTTCTCCTTGGCTAGATTGCACACTTGGCCAGGAAGCAGTTTGTCTACTGGCCTGGAGTTCTCATTTCTTGGTTTCATTGAAGACAAGGTTTTCTTCCATTTACTTTTTGAGAAAGGGATGGAAGTAAAACCAAAAATGCCTTTATCATATTTAACATGAGTAGTGGATTTTTTTATTTAAATGATTCATCTTAGAAGAAAGTCTGTAAACGCTTGACCTTTCACACCTAATGATCATTTTAAAGTGGTTCATACATTTCTACTAGAGATATTCACAAGTGCCCACTACACATCTGTGATTGCCCTGAATGTGTGTCAGTGTATAAAAGAGCATGGTTACTACCTTCTTAGAGTTTACCAGCTTAATCTGAATTCACCTTCTCCACAACTCCCAAGATCCCTTATTTCTAGCAGAATTAGCCTTGTAAGCCAATTTGCCATTCTGCACACAAAATATCTTTCCTCATGTGAAACAGAATTGATTCCTCCTTGAAGTTAAATAAGCAAATCTATATTTGAGGAGTGCCAGCTACGTTCAATACCCCTCTCTCTTCTTCAGTCCAATCCAGATTCATTTCCAAGTTACTGTCCTTTCTCATTTTATATCTGAGATTATATATATACATACAATTTTCAAATTATTTCTTTACATAGTTGATTCTATTGAATGGAGTTCTTCATTTATATTTTTCATGTATATTTAGAACGTACGTTAGCATTAAGCATGCTTGGCATTCAGCACTGAGTTTAAAGTGAATCAGATATTCAATAAATATTGATGGACATTCCATAGTTTGGGGGAAGTCTGGATGTCCAATTTGCAAGAAGGAAAGAGACACTTTCCAGACACATTATTTTTTCCAATTTAAGGTCTTAACAACTGACATGATTAGTCTAGAATATAATAATTAAGATTTGTTTGCGTTAGTTAATAGTCATGCAAGCACCAATGTTTCTGTTAGAAAATTAAGCAATTAAGATGACTATTGCTCATTACGGATGGCAATATAAATGCTTATTTATTTCCAAGGGGGAAGAATTCTAAATATTTCATCAAAGTGCCTAATCATTTAATTGGGAAGCTTGCCTACTGATAAATGATGCTTAAATCATGAAGATATAAACACACTGCATTGTTTGGAAAATTGCATCAATGTTGAATCTGAGCTTTTTTAAAAATTTATTTTATTTATTTTTTATTTTTCGCTGCATTGGGTCTTCGTTCCTGCGTGCAGACTTTCTCTAGTTGCTGCAAGAGGGGTCTACTCTTCATTGCAGTGTGTGGGCTTCTCATTGCGGTGGCTTCCCTTATTATGAAGAATGGGCTCTAGGCATGCGGGCTTCAGTAGTTGTGTTGCATGGGCTCAGTAGTCGTGGCACGAGGGCTTGGTAGTTGTGGGTCACGGGCTCTAGAGCACAGGCTCAGTAGTTGTGGCGCACGGGCTTAGTTGCTCCACAGCATGTGGATCGTCCCGGACCAGGACTCAAACCCATGTCCCCTGCACTGGCAGGTAGATTCTTAACCACTGCGCCACCAGGCAAGCCCTGAATTTGAGCTTTTAAGTGGAAAGAAAGTATTCTAACTAAAGAAAATGACTACTCTCTAAATTCCTCAGGCGTGTCTAAAAATACTGAGAAAATGAAAGAGCATGTTGTTATTAGGGCTCAGTTAAGTCTGGCATAGACTCAGGAAAAGAAAAGAATACAATTTAAAAACAATCACAACTCCATTATCTGGAATTTATCCTAAAGAAATAATCAGATTTACAAAACGACTTGTGTATAAGGATGCTTACTATAACTGTAGTGAAAATCGGAAACAAGTGCAAATGCTCAATAAAATGAAATTAGTTGAATAAATTCTGTGGTACTAATCGGCCACTAACATTCAGATTAAAATACATATCACATTGGAAGTTTTTTAAAGTACAGCATTTTATTTTTAAAGCAGGATGCAAAATTATATATACAGTATGATCCTAAATTTGTAAACATTTCCTAAGATGTATATATCACATATCATATTTAAATATGCATTATAGGGACTTCGCTCGTGGTCCAGCGGTAAAGAATCCGCCTTGCAACACAGTGGACGCAGGTTCAATCCCTGGTCGAGGAACTAAGATCCCACATGCCATGGGCCAACTAAGCCCACGTGCCACAACTAAAGAGAAAACCCGTTGCCACAACTAGAGAGAAGCCGGCGCACCACAACAAGTGCCCATGTGCCGCAACGAAAGATCCCACATGGCTCATCAAAGATCCCACATGCCACAACTAAGACCCGACACTGCCCAAAAAATAAAACAAACAAATAAATAAATAAAAGCATTCTTGGCCAGCTCCAGTCTCCTATCTCAGGCTGGCACAGCTGCTTGTGCAAGAGGAAGACACATTAAAAAGGAAAAAAGAAAACAAGGTGCAATATGGAGTATTCTAGAGTATGTCAGAAAGAGAAAAGTCCTAAGGATAAACAGAAGCAGAGCATGGAAAGTGGGAATGATGTGTTGGACCGTGGAGGGAAAGCCTTGGAAGGTTCCCTGAGAAGATATGTGTGGAGTAAAGATCCAGAGGGAGGTCATGAAAGACAGAGAAAAGAGAAACAGCAGAAAAGAGAAATGAGGAGCGGGGAACACACCTAGTGCCCAAGAGAAGTATGGCTCCTGAGAAGGATGGGAAGCCTTCTGCCATTTAGAGCAAATGAGTAAAATTATCTGACTCACATATTCCTAGGATCACTGACCATCTAGTGCCGCCAAGAGAAAGCTCCCACTGCGTGTGCCAACCTGCCCCATTGGTCTTTCAGAGCTGCCCGATATTTGGTATATGTGCCAGCATTTTCCAAGTTACTCCCATTTCCCCAAATCCACCTTGTTCTTGACTACATAGTACCTCTGGGCATCCTGGTTCCTCTGGTGCAAAAGTTGTGGTTTCCACTCTTCGATTAGCCAATTCCGACTTGGGCATTGAAACCACCAATTAGTGTTGTATTCTTTGCCATGACACGAATTGGTTTTTATTTTAGCATCTTTTTACTTCTCTGCCTCTCATCTCAGATGGTGAGTGTTTTGAGGACAAGAACTCTTCTCAGAAGAACTCATGGTAATCCATGAATTAAAAGGAAGAATATTTGGAGAAGACAGCAGAAATCCCAAAACCAAATTTGGAAAATGGCAAATAGAGTGCTCAATAGGAAAAAGAACAGATCACTGGAAAAAAGACACCCAGAAAGGGGAGATGATAGATGGAAGCCCCTTGTTAATTCTGCAGGTGGAACAGACATTTCTCTGTCACCAGATTAGTTTGTCCTCCTATTATCCTCCACAGACCTGCTCCAAACTGCATGCATCAGGAGTCTTAAGGATGGGAGATTTGGTAGGAAAGAGGGTTGTACAAGAACCTTAGGATGACTGGGTTTCTCAGAGATGTTTTTACTGGACATATTTTTGAGGGCTTTGAGGGGCTTTTGATTTTGAATATATAAGGTTTGTCAACAGGAGATAGATCCTTCTCCTTATTACTTGGACCACTTCATGCCTTCTCCTTGGACAACAGTCTTAGTTCATGAGACCCCGAGACCTGAGGATGTAACTCTGAGGAGACAGTGTCCACTTTCCCTGTTCAAGGTCTCAATCCTAAAGAGGAAATTGTCTGTGAATTTTCGTCCAGTTCAGCAGAAGTGGAGGCTCTGATGATGATAGAAATGAGGACAGGGCATTGGGCTGAGGCTCCCTTATCCTTTGTCATTTTTAAAAACTTAATTTATATTTATATTTTTGGCTGCACTGGGTCCTCGTTGCTGCACACGGCCTTTCTCTAGTTGCAGCGAGCAGGGGCTACTCTTCATTGCGGTGCGTGGGCTTCTCATTGCGGTGGCTTCTCTTGTTGTGGAGCACAGGCTCTAGGCGTGTGGGCTTCAGTAGTTGTAGCACATGGGCTCAGCAGTTGGGGCTCACGGGCTCTAGAGCGCAGGCTCAGTAGCTGTGGCGCATGGGCTTCACTGCTCCGTGGCATGTGGGATCTTCCCGGACCAGGGCTCAAACCCACGTCCCCTGCCTTGACAGGCAGATTCTGAACCACTGCACCACCAGGGAAATCCCACGCTTTGTCATTTTTTAACATGACATGGCAGACAGTTCAGGACACTGAAGAATCACAAAACAAAGAAATATCAAGCTTGTTTACCAAGCAATTCCTCCACAGAGGCTTCCATTTATGGATTACGGGGGTCCAGCTGACTTCTAAATTAAGAGGTGGTCCGACAAGATGATGGACAATTCGAGAAGGGTCTCAGTGTACACATTGATTTTTATTCTATTAAGAAAACACTGAACAACATAACTGAATTAAAAGTAGTAATTTTTAAGGTATTCATTATGAATACCAATTTGATTGGTTTTTTTTTTCCTGATATCAATTCATGGGGAGTGGAGTTAAATTTATATAGGGACTTGTACATTCTCATGAATTAAGTCTGCTTCAGAATCAGAATTTTTGAGATGCACGGAGGGGAAAAAAATGAGGGTATTTATTCTAGGTAGTACTCCTGATAAGACTTTTACCTAAAAATGCCCATGTTATAATTCATCGTTCTCTCAAAGGTTTCCTTTTACTGACAAATAGGTTCAGATTTTTTAAAATCTATTTTGGATTTAAATAAATTCACTCAGTAAGTTCATACTCCATGGTGTACACAAGAGTCCTCTGGCATTCATGAAAAATAATATTGTAGAACACATTAAAAAAAAGTGGGTATTGAAAATGAAAGGAAAGTTATGGTTTGCTCAGTGGTCTCCAAGTATTTCGATTACTCAAACGTTTAATACTGGTAATCTCCCCTACTCTGTCATCCTACAAGACTGTTCATTTTGCTGGTTCTGGGCTCCACTTTTAATCAGTTCTGGCACTCAGTACATGCACTTAGGGAAATAATTTCCCTATTTCTATTTTCTCCTACTGCAGCAAAAGAGGAAATGTTTCCATTTCTAAAAGTTATTTGAGATGACTTTCAGTGAAGTGGATTGTGTAGATGTATGGAAAGTAGCATGAGTGTATTTTCCAGGGCAAGATCGTTCTCAATAAACACTCACATTTCCCCCTTGTTTTACAATTTTCAAAACCATTTCACATACATTATCTCATGATGAGATTCAATCCAAGGAGAAAATTAACTGGAAATACTGTTACTTCTATGATTTGAGCAACTCTGTTATTTTTGTGCATTTTTCTGTACCAGTGAACACACAGGGTAGAAATATAAGTAAACGATTTACAAATATTTTAAAATGCCATTTACAAAACAAAGACACTTTGACTGATTCTCCATATTCCCGTATTACTAAGCAGAATTTTCATATTATTTTTGGTATTCAAGATATACAAACTGTCTCTATCTTGATGTATAGAAAGATTATATATATAGTTATACATAGAAATTATACATTGTAAATATATTCTAATTTAATTTTTAAAATAAGGAGCAAAATTCTTGAAGCGAATCTGAAGAATAATGGGATGGACTTGTGACTAGATATATACATATATACATGTATATATAATGTTTTATTGGAGAAAAATTAGAAAAAATTCTGATTAAACAATTTTCTAAAAAATTCAGCCAGTATTCCACATTAGAGATAAGAACTGTAAATCTTAAAGTTTTAGTTTCCCAGTCACTAAACAATATGTTTGATTGTATCCGTGTTTATAATCAGATATAGTATTCTCTTATATGGCAGAAATGAACAGAACATTGTAAATCAACTGTACTCCAATAAAATAAATTTTTTAAAAAGCACAAGGTGATACCATCACACATGTGAATTTCACATATGGGTTATTTAATTAACCCATATCTATCCTGGGAAAGTAAGCTCATGCTGCTATTTTGCTACTGTAAACTTCCGTGGGATTACGTATTTCCCCATTTGTGCTATTTTCCTTTGGGTTACATTTCTAAAATTATGTCTACAGAGACAAATTTAAGACTTTTTAAAGGCGTTTTATTATATAATTCCAAATGGCCTCCCAGAAAGGTTATATAAAATTACTCAGTGTCCAACAGTACTACTCTTTACCGCATAACAACACCCACATTTTCTATTGTTTCTTGTAATATGTTAATCTCATCGTGGAAAATTTACACAGTGTTTAACTCTAAGCATTGCTTGTTTATTGTTGAATTTAAATATAAGACATGAAACACCACAAAACTCCAAGAAGAGAACATAGCCAAAACATTCTCTGATATAAACTGTACCAATGTTTTCTTAGGTCAGTCTCCCAAGGCAATAGAAATAAAAGCAAAAGTAAACAAATGTGACCGTATCAAATTTACAAGCTTTTGCATAGCAAAGGAAACCATAAACAAAACAAAAAGACAACCTACCAACTGGGAGAAAATATTCACAAACAATGCAACCCACGAGGGCTTAATCTGCAAAATACACAAACAGTTCACCCAACTCAACAACAAAAAACCAAGCAACCCAATCAAAAAATGAGCAGAAGACCTAAATAAATATTTCTCCAAAGATGAAATACAGATGTCCAACAGGCACATGAAAAGATGCTCAACACTGCTAATTATTGAAGAAATGCAAATCGAAACCACAATGAGGTATCACCTCACACCAGTCAGAATGGCCATCAACAAAAAGTCTACAAATAACAAATGCTAGAGAAGGTTTGGAGAAAAGGGAGCCCTCCTACACTGCTGGCAGGTATGTAAAGTGGTGCAGCCACTATGGAGAACAGTATGGAGGTTCCTTAAAAATACTAAAGATAGAGCTACTATATGATCCAGCAATCCCACTCCTGGTTATATATCCGGAAAAGATGAAAACTCTCATTAGAAAAGATACATGCACCCCAATGTTCACTGCAGCACTATTTACAATAGCCAAGACATGGAAGCAACCTAAATGTCTATCGACAGATGAACAGATACAGAAGATGCGGCGTGTGTGTGTGTGCGCGCACACACACACACACACACACACACACACACACACACTGGAATAGTACTCACCCCTAAAAAAGAATGAAACAATGCCATTTGCAGCAACGCAGATAGACCTAGAGATTATCATACTAAGTGAAGTATGTTAGAAAGAGATAAATACCATATGATATCACTTATATGTGGAATCTAAATATGGCACAAATGAGCTTATCTATGAAGCGACTATGAAACAGACTCACAGACATAAAGAACAGACTTGTGGTTGCCAGTGAGGGGGTGTGGGTGAGGGATAAATTAGGAGTTTGGGATGAGCAGATGCAAACTATCATATGTATAAGGGATAAACAACAGGGTCCTACTGTATGGCACAGGGAACTATATTCAATATCCCGTGATAAACCATCATGGAAAAGAATATGAAAAAGTATATATATATATATATATAAAACTGAGTCACCTTGCTGTACAGCAGAAATTAACAGAACATTGTAAATCAACTCTACTCCAATAAAATAAATTTTTTTAAAAGCACCAGGTGATACCATCACACTCATGTGAATTTCAAAGTTTACACAGACTCACAATAGTGAGTGTTGCTAGAATATGAAATGGCGGTACCCAATGGAACTTTTTGGTGGTGATAAAAGCTTCTAGTCTGTGCTGCCAAATATTGGGGCCACATGCAGCCACTGAGTACTTGAAGTTTGGCTACTGGGACTGAGGAACTAAATTTTAAATTTTATTTCATAGGCCGGTGGCTACCATATTGGATAGCACAGATATAGAACATTAGGGGAATGTTGGGGGGAAGGGTGTAAATTAATAGCAGCTCTCTGAAACATGTACATACAGTTGAACATACATATCCCTTAAGAGCCATCAATTTCACTTTTAGGGATATATGCAAAATTGTGTTCACCAGCATTATTTATAATAGCCGCAAATGGGAAACACATCGAATGTGTATCAAAGGTAGATTCAATCAATAAATGATAGTATTTTTTGTATTATGGAACACCACATATCACTGAAAATAAACTAACCACCACTAAGCACAACAGCACTGGTGGATCTCACAAATGTAAGGTTAAGCATTAAACGTCAGATGCAGCAGAGTATTCTATGATTCTAGTTTTATAAATATTAAAAGGAGCCTAAAATAATCTGTGGCATGAAAAGTCATGATTGGGAGAAGTGGGCAGGGGATGAATTGTTGGAAGAATCTTCTTGCAATGGTCAACTTTTTGACCAAGGAGATGCATACACAAGTTATTCACTTGTGATAACTCAAGTTTCGTTATGAATGATGTGTGCACTTTTCAGTTATGTACGCTCTGTTTTCATATAAACGGTGAACACAAAGCAGAGAATGACATAGTAGCAACATACTAATGACATATAAGATTATACCATAGTGTCAGAAGATGTGAACATCAACATGTAAAGTTGTAAAAAAAAAAAAAAAAAAAAAATTAGGGACCCTTTCCTTATTTGTCTTATGTATACACAAAAGTGGTATAATAGATTTTTAGAGTGCTGTTTGGATTTTTAGAGTGCTGTTTGACTAAGTATAACATAAAAATTGTTAAGTGGTAAGAAAACATTCTGTCATTGGTTTGATTGGCAATGTTCTCTTTCAGAGAACCAGACCACAGTGGCGTGTCATAAGCTTGAACCCAAGCTTCCTTGGGTTCAAGGAAATGTAGTATCTACTTTATTTCTGATTTCCTAAAGCAACACAAGACACCCCCACAGAGTGGGCACCATACTACAGGAAGGGTCATAAATCCATCGTAAATCAAATGCTACTCCCATCGAGGGCAGATCGGAAGTGAAGGACTTAGGAAGCAGAAGAGGTGATCAAGGAGGCCCGGAGTAAGCAGTGGTTCCCAAAGGGAAATTGATGGGTATGTAAATAGGAATAAGAAGGGAACTTCCCTCGTTCATTCCATCAAAACTCCAGGGAAGTTTCTCTGTCTCGTTTTGTCACTCCTAATGAATCATGGCAACTACATTAACTATTTTGCCCAAGGGGTGTATTTGCCTATGGGTGGGTAAAGACAAAGACAGATATTTAGCAAAAAAAAAAAAAAAAAAACCACACAAAACTGTTATTGAAAACTAGACTTACACGTACCTTGGTAATTCATTCAGAATAGCCCTTTTAAGTTGTCACATATCTGAAAATATGACAATGACTTACTGAAAACATTCACCTCTGTGTCATGACCTAAGGAATCTGATTTGGTAGATATGTGTGACCATGCCCACTTAATGTTGCTAGTCTGACAACACAAGTGCAATCCGAACTCCAAGTTTACGTTTTAAATGTTGGTAGGTTTGGACTGCAGAAACCAGAATGCCCGTAGACTGTTTCTCCTGAATTCGTGAGGCTTTGTTTTATTTTTCCTCAAATCAACTGGACTAACTTTGACAAGCTCGGCATCATGGAAGATGTTGTGCAAAGACCTCCCGAATCTTGAGTCAGTGTCTTTTATGATAATTACAACGTCCGAGGAGTTTTCAGAACCGGAAGGCATTTGGTGATATTTTAGCCTTTTTATTTCCATTCTTCTTCTGACAAGAACTTCACCGTATGAAAAGCACCACTGTTTTTGAATTCCATCATGATCAGCAATGAAAATGAAATCCAAAGAACGCGTAAACTTTATGATGCTTTTTTCTCCCCTGACCTTTCCCAACTTCTGCTCAATGTGATGTAAACAAAGGCAGGCATTCATGATCATATATTATCAGAAATTTTATTCTGTGAACAGCAAAAGCAAACATACCCTTCTAGACATTTGCACTGGAACACTGGCAGGGGTCTCTCAGGATGAATTTCCCCATTTATACTTCCAATTAGATGTGTGATTGTGTTCATGTCTTTATCCCCAACTCCACCCCCGTGCGGCCCAGTGTCCACGGAAAAGCTGATGGCATCTTGGAGTGTCTGACTGAACCAGAGGCAATGCCCGTAATCTTGCTATTGTCCACCTCAGGAGTTGGGTGTGTTATCTGATTCTTGCTAATCAGATGAGGGACGTCTTCTGCAAGGGTCACAGGGGAGCGTCCTCCTAACTAGCAGAGGTGCACAGAAGAGATGTTCTCTTTGCTGCTACATCACATCTCTCTATCCCGAAGCCAAGCCTGTAACTCTGAGCTGAAGACAACCAACTCCCAAGATTACAAAGCAGGAAGACAGAAAACACCGGGATTCCCGATGACCTCACAGGGTGGGTTGATTCTCTCACCTGAAGTCCACCTCACCCCTGGGCTTCCTGAGAACTAAAATCTGGACCTACCTGACCAGCTTATCAGACGCAGTGTCTGGCAGGTGGATGGAAACAAAATGAGGGCAGTTTATCATAGCTGACCAAATATAGTACCTATCCCTCACTATGCTGAAATTGTTTGAAATGAAACATTTATTTCCTAATACACTTGACCTCTTTATCTCTTAAAATACTTTTAAGTAATGGGAAGGAAATTCAAGCAAGTAAAAGATATTGTATGCTAAGTCCACAGACGCCCATTTGATTAGCTCTGTGACCTTAAAGGATGAGATTCCCTCCACCTTGATGAGAAGCAAACCAGGCTGGCTAAAACAAAAGAAGATCTGCCCATCTGAGAAGCAAGGCAGAACCAATTTTTTAAAAAGCAAATGTTTCTCTAAGAGGTACTGGTGTGTATCTGACAGAATATCTACAAAATTATTTTCGTTTAGTCTTGGCCGAACCCTTTAAAAAATTAATTTGACCAAAGAAGAAGCTTTTTTTCCCCTAAATGAAGAATGTGTCCCTGAAGATGAACAAGACAGGAAATGAGTAGCTAAAACTGTTTCTAAAGGAGAGTTCATTCATTTCACATAATTCTGGGGTAACTATCGTATCCAGGGTACTGTGTGAGGTCCCAGGAAATCACAGATGACAAGTCCCAGATTCTGCCATCACTGGAGACAGCAGGGGTTCCTATGCAGAGAAAAGAGCTCGTGCACACGTGAACATCTCTCTGTGCACATGCAGTCTGACTATGTGGAACCACAGAGGTGTCCTGCATCGCGAACACCAGACGACAGGCCAGGGTCAAGTCAGTAGAGTTTGGCAAGTCCAGAACTAGCCTGTTTTGACTTCCTCAGCTGACCAGCGTATTCACAGCCTCTCTGTCTGCTATGGACTCCATGTTTGAGCCTCCACATTAAGTCACTAACCTCCCAATGTGAACATGGTTAAAATCAAGGACACTTGCCAAACAACCAAATGGGCAAAAATACGGTTCAAGGCCTAGAGAAGATGGAGAGATGATTTCTAGCTGGGGTGACTGGGGAGGTTGATTTGAGAGCAACGTGGGCTGGGTTTCTTCCCACCAGGAGGAACATATAAAGCAAACAGGGTTGTAGAAGTTGGAACTCTTCCATCGGACGGGTCCTTCCCAAAGTGTGTTCCACTTAATAGAGACCTGAGAATCCTTCCATGTTCAAAGCGTCTTTCACTGATAGCGCTCGGTACGATGTACCCTTCTTTGAATGATCGAATGCACACCAGTTCATTCAAGATTCTGAGAAGTCCTGCAGATGGTGATCTAGAATTTCCCAACAGAATTTCTCAAATGCGTAATGAGTCATGAAAATGAGTCTTGGGAATGATCCTGTCATTATGGTGAACCTGGCAATGATTGTGGGCAGGAACGTGATATTCTGGGAGAGCTGAAATTGTGGGGAGCTAGACTCAGGGAATTCGGTGCCAGATGGGTAACTCAAGATTGGCCCAAAAAAAACACCCAAAAAACAAACAAAAACTAAACAGTGCTCAGTTTGCTGCTGCTTTTCTCACTGTAACTTAGTAGATAACAATCCCAAAGGTTCGACAGACTTTGCATAAGTGTGAAATTGTCAGAAGTAGAAACGCGGTACAGACCAAATTAAAATAATTTCTATTTCATTTAGATGTGGCTGGTCTAATGACAAGACCCACTTAAAAACAAATAATATTTACTTAAAATTTGTCCGACAGTATTTAAAGATACAGACACACATTAGCAGCAGTTTCTAGAGCTGGCCGAGAGCCTAACCTGCTAAAGCATGACCACACACTCCACAAATTTCTACGCCAATAGAAGTTGCCACCCTAGTCTCAAAATTCTATGGAGATGGTGTCCTTTGTTGGGTTTGAGCTCTGCTTTGGTCTTGCACAGAACTTTGACTTGTGGAAGATTACTGATCTCACAATAAGAATTAACAAAACTGAGGTGGGCTTATTAAACCAGGAACAAAAGAAGGATCTTCACAACAGATATGATTATTGGAAATTCTGCACAATAAATGAAACCCAGAGTGGAAGTAAGAGGCACAAATACTGGAAACGACAAGGCAAAGTTGGATTTGTTTACAGATGCTATGACAGTCTGCCTCGCCAAAGCAAACGGGTCCGCTCTTAGAAGGTTAGGCACATTGATTAGTCCCAAAGTATTTTAATCTCTTTCCTCTGTCAAACGTAAGTAAAAAATACTGAAGCTCCTGAGGCAACAGGACACAGCATAAACCTGGAGATGCACTCCGTGGGAGATCGTTTCCACCAGCCCCAACTCATGTTCATTATATCACGAACCACCCTTCACCTGCGGCCCCTCCTCGGGCAGCAGGACAGGTGAAGGAATTTGTCCTTTTTTCTAACAGCCTTGGAAAAACACGGAAGGTTTACGCAGGTACGGACATGACCTAATTGTTCCTTCAGACAATTCTCTGACTCTAGAGAGAAGGCTGGCTTATGCGGAAAAGGCCAAGCGCAGAGGTCAGCGCCAGGAGGTGTTTGCTCCAAAAGAGTAGAAAAAATAATAATAATTATTATTATTAAAGGAAAACTGTTTCTCTATTCACAGCACTTCCGACACCCAACGTGTGGGTTTTCCGCACCGAGCAAGTCTCCAGTTCTCCTGGGACACCAGCTGGGCGCCCTGCCCTCCACCCCAATTCAACTCTGATAGGAGCCCGGGTGCGCGCAGGCCGCACGGGGCAAAGACTCGGTCCCCCGGGACGGCCCCCACGTCAACCCCCAGCGCAGGGACTGGGTTCCCAGCTCGCCCGCACTTGTGTCCGACAAGGCTACACACGGAGGGTCCCCGTGACGCCCTCCTCGGCGAACTCAGGCAACACGTGGCTGACTCACCCGTTTATCAGGAAGGCACGAACAGCCAGAGAGAGCGGTGGAGGGCGAGGCCCGGGAGGGCCCCGAGCGCGGCAGCTTCTGTCTCCGTGGAGTCTGGCGGGCGTCACTCTCCCCACGTGCGGACGGGTTCCCCAACCCGGAAGCTCTCGGAACTCCTCTCCGTAGAGTGTGTGGGTCCGGGGCGGCCGCCAGGCACGACTGTCGTCGAGTGCCCCGCGCCTCGGGAGCCGCTCGAGCCCCGCCCCCTCTGCGCTCCGCGGCGTCTGGGGGTGGGTCTGAACGGGCCCCGCCCTCTCATCACGTGGTTGGTTCCTCGGGGCAACCGGCCCGCCCCTCCCGGGGCTGCGCCTCAGCGCAGACGCAGGCGCGGCGGGGCTCGTTCCGAGGGCCTGCGTCGCTCAGGAAGCTCCTAGGGTTTCGGGAGCTCTGCGCCAGGAACCGGGAGATCACCCTGCATTAGGATGCGCCCTAAATCCAAGGATGGGGGGGATGCGGCCATGAGCCCAGGGACGCCTGGAGCCTCCAGAAGCTGGAAGAGGCAGGAGGGACCCTCCCCTGGAACCTCTGCAGGGAGCGCGGCCCTGCCCACACCTGGATCTCAGACTTCTGGTCCCCAGGACTAGGGGAGGATAAATGTTTGTTGTTTAAAGCCACCTGGTTTTTGGTAATTTTTTGCGGCAACCCTAGGAAATTAGTACAGCCCTGTAGTATATACGGAATGTCTTTTACTCCATACCTTACCTCTTTCATGGGTACTTACTTTTTAACTTTTAGTTCCAATTATTTTATAAAAGACTTGGTAATCAAATGAAGGGTGGAAACTCAGATAGCACCATGCAGGTAGGGAGATGTGGGTTTGGAAGAGCGAGCCTTTGTCAGCACACCCGAAATGCCGCTACTTAGGAGAGGAGAGAGGTCCTCCTGACACCTCTGCCTGACCCCCTGGTTCACAAGCACAAGTTACACGTGAGCTGCATGTACAGCTGCAAGAACCACCCGTGGGTGATTAAACTTGCCAGGCGCCTGTGATGTCCATGTAGCTAGTCCTCTAATGCATGCCTCTCGTGTCTGTATTCCTAGTTCATTTTCAAACAAGGTAAGAGGGATTTTTAAATTAATTTCAATTAAGGGAGAAATAACCTCTACTATGCAATTCTAAGAAGACATAACGGGTGTGATGGGAAAACCAGGAGCGGTGCCTACGCTGATGTTAGTCTTTTCTTAAATTCATGGTTATCAAAGCCAGAGTGAAAATATTGTACAATGCCAAGACGTGGATAATTAAACAGTACAGATTTTGAGAAGGAGAACACCTTGATGGAATGAATCAGCTGATTGAAGTATAGGATTATTTGAACTGCTGAATGTAATGATTTAGTTAAAATGGGAGAAATATATTGTAGAAAGTGGTTCTCGAGATGGGGTGGGTGCCTGGACCGGAAGCCTATCAGCTGCACCTGGGAACTTGTTAGAAATGCAAATTCTTGGGTGTCACCCCAGACTTGCTGACTCGGTCTCTCAGGGAAGCCCAGCCTGCTCTTTTCTAACAAGTCTTCCTGGGGGGCCCAGGCCACCCTCTCCTAATATGTGGCTAGAACGGAGACGTTTACCCTTCCATCTCTGCAAGCAATGCTCCAGAGAGTATGACCATGGTAGAAAAACAACAGGACATTGCCCCTTAAGAGAATCAAACATATAACCTTCAAACAGTTTATTAAAGAGACTGGCAATTTGGAAATCTGCCTTTTGTTCTGAATCCTTAGTCACACAAACGAAGCATGTACTTGAAAGGCTGGCAGAGCAATGTGGCCGCTGATAATGTAATTGGGATGCTACCTGGCAGAGAGCAGTTTTCTGCATGAGGGCCCCCAGGGTGATGGCTGCCTGGAGGGGGGCGGGGACCTGGAATCAACGCTGAGGGTCTCCCAGCCAGAAGCAAATGGGAGCAGAGTTGCCCCTATTAGGCTGCTTATCCCCTGACCTCCAGGAAGAGTCATTAGTGGCCCCAGACGACCATGCCAGCTTGTTTCCAGAGCCACATCCTGGGAGCTGCGCCTCCCCAGCAAATATCTGGATGACTAGAGGGGGATAGAAAATTCCCGAGAGACGATGAAAAGCGTATTATCCGTTCTCTCCGCGGGAAAGAGTGATATCTATCAGTGGGTTCCATGTCCCAGTTTCACAATCTTATTTAGGTCTCAAAAGTGCTTCGCAGACCCAGCTGTGTGGGTTACATAAAACCTGCTGGGCTTATTACTGATGACAAGCATAGCGCATGTCAAAAAGCATGCACGTGAAATTAAATTATCTCTTTGATAATGACAGGATTGCAATCAGAGAATGAAACTTGTTTTCTCATTTGGTTATGCCAGAAAGGCTCCATTCCACTGAGCTGTCTCTCCCTCTTTCTCACGTGGAAATCATACGGAACATTTGCATGTGCGTGTGTAGGGAGTGCTTTGAACGGTCATATAACAGCAAGCAAACGGAAGTTACATTGACTTCTCCGAGTGTGAGAGAGAACTGAAGATAAGCAAGAAGCTGCTGGGTCAATTCCAGGTAATTGAAATTCAAAAGTGAATTCTTTCCTTTGACTTAATTATGATACAGGACAAAGTGAGGAGAAGCTTGGAAATCTTGCATATTGACATTCAGTTTAAAAACTAATGAAATGATATGTTTTAGAAATCTATAAACAACATAGATATAGCATCTCTCTCTCTGTCTCCCTCTGACACACACACACACACATACACACACACACACCTTACGTCTTTAATTTATATACATACAGATAACTGATACTATGGCTCTGAGTATGGTATTTATAATGTAATATGTGTGATTTTGACTATTCTAGACATTCTTTTTCAGAAAAGGGACATAAATTGGAAATACATTACATTTATGCATCCATATACACTCTTCAAATATGCAATCAAAATGAGAATATTTCCTGTGAGACTAAAAATAATAAAACTATGTAATTCGAGAGGTGGGGAAGAATCTTAAAATGAACATTAAAACATAATAAAAATAGACATAGAGTCTATCCCAGAACGCCTGCATGGCTCTGCCAGAACACGGTTTCAAAGAACGATGAGAGAAGATGCTTTAGAGAGAGAGGTTCATGATTTTAGAAACGAAAGCAATTCCCAGGATAGGTCTTTCAGGGGAAGGAGCTGGAACTGTTCTTTAAGCAAAGTTTCACTGTCCTGTTGGTCTCTGGGGCATCCCTGGGGTGGACTAGACCTCCCTACTCAGTCAGAAGGAGCTCATACAGCATCAGTCTAAGATCTATGTCAACTGATGGGGGAAACGCAGAAAATGTACACAGCGGGATCTTGGACTTTCTCCATAGATTAGGTGTCACTTCTTGTAGTTGATGTCTCTTTCTACCTTTTGAATTCTGGGTGCATTTTTTTAAGCGCCAAGAGAATGTTTAATCTATTCTTAGACTTCAATGGCCACAACAAAAACTGTATATCAAAACCCCACAGCTACCATCATACTCTCAACATGAAAAAGTGAAAGCTTTTCCTCTAAGATGCAGTACAAAGCAAGGAGGCCAACTCTCATCACTTCTCTTCAACCCAGCACTGCAAATCCAAGCCAGAGCAATTATGCAATGAAACGAAATAAAGGGCATCCAAATTGGAAAGGAAGAAGTAAAATTATCACTTATTGCAGATGACACGATCATAGAAGTAGAAAACCCTAAAGACTCAACCAAAAAACTCTACAAACTAATAAACAAATTCAGTACATTTGCAGGACACAAAATCAACACACAAAAATCAGTGGCATTTCTATATACAAATAATAAACTACACAAAAAGAGAATTAAGAAAACAGTCTCATGAAAAACAGCCACAAAAACAATCAAATACTTAGGAACAAATGAACCAAAGAGATGAAAGATTTGTACACTGGAAATTATAAAATAATGATGAAGGAAATGAAAGAAGACACAGATAAATGGAAAGATATTTATGTTCATGAGTTGGAAGACAAAATATTGTTAAAATGTCCATACCAACCATAGTGATCTACAGATTCAAAGCAATCTCTATCAAAATTCCAGGGGCATTCTTTGTAGAAATCGAAAAAAAAAACCCAACACTCCAAAAATTCGTATGGAACCACAAAGACCCTGAGAGACCAGAGCAATCTTTCTCTAAGGAAACTGAGAAGAGAGAGTATATACAAATTAGGAGGCCAGTGATGAGAAGCCCCCACCCCCCATCATTCTGGATACACTCTGAAAATTGGTACAACTGACATCCTCCCAACAAGCCCCTTCATGCAATATGCTTCATGTTCTGATAGCCTGAAATGATCCTTTAAAAGCCAGGATTTCAAACGTGATGTAGCTATGGCATTTTAGGTAACATCTAACAGTAAATATTCATGGCCAATAGAAATGATTTCCTTAAAGGAGAAAAAAAATAAATGGACGATTTCATTGAAAAGAAATTGGTTCTAATCCCAGAATAAAAGGGGTTACTCGTAGCAACATTGAATTATAATAAATTCTGGCTTCCAAGTATACTGATGGTTTGCAGATAGAAATATTTCAAATGCTTAGGGTTTTTGTTTTTCCCTGACATTTTCAAATGAATGGATCTGAATATTTTGTAAAATTTCAATAAAATATCACGAGTCTATTATTTCTTCAGATTCGTTTGTAATATTTAATGAGGTTGGCACATGAACCTCCATTAATTCAAAACAGACTTGATGAGTACAGGGGAGAGGGAGTAACATTTTGAGACAATTTTTTTCCCATCCCACAAATGGGTAATAATGAAGATTCTGGAATTCTGTTAGGCAGGTTTACATTAATCCCACTTTTTAGTTTAAAAATATGTGTTGAATTAGCACATTGCATTTATCGCCAAGGAACTTATATAAAAACCTTTCAATGTCAATTATTTCACTTTTCATATATATATATATGAGAGAAAGAGAGAGAGATTTTGCTATTGTTCTTGAGCACTTATGAAGTTGTCGCTAACTAGGAGAAGCAAAGAACACAGCAGTGTGACTGCATGAATCACACGACTATTGCCAAAGAAGAAATCATATAGCCTGTCATCTCCACACCCTATATCCATAAATATTGATATGTGTACATATATGACATCATACATTCCTCCACATACTATATATGTATGATGTCATATCTATATATCTACATACCTCTCTACATTGGCATAGATAGAAAGATAGGGAGAGAGAGAGAGATAAGATAGATAGATTAGATAGATAGATAGATCTGTCTATATGTTTATATATACATATTTATATAATGTAAATATATAGAGATCTAGCTATCTAGGGATAGCTAGATCTCTATATGTCCTATTGTCTCTGTTCCTCTGGAGAACCCAGATTAATACAACGACCTTTGCTTTTTATTCCTGAACAAATTTGAAATGTTTATGTATAGTTTCATCATCTCTTAGTAGAGATGGAGACAAGACTCCAGCGTTTCTTTCCTTTTCCCTGTTGCAAACTTTCGATTAATGAGAAGACCTAAGTAGGTCTGAGCAGGTAGTTAATCATGAACCACCAAGTCAAGAGTGTTAAGCTTGCGAGTGGTGACTGCAGAGGAAAATATGTTGTGGTTGCCCGTAAGAAATGCCTTTCATTCCAAGGAGACCGACTTTGGCTCTTCAGACTGTTCATTCCAGTCAAGTTCAAGCCTGTGATTGCGCTAGAAAGCAGACGGGATCCAGGCCCGAGAAGGATTACAGGATAAGGCAGGAGAGACTTGTCCACGGTGGGCCGTGCTCAGAGAGGAAAGAGCACCTAAGTGGCTCCCGTCCACGGCTCTTCACCCCACAGCACACTTTTCGACGACGTGCGCCCTGTTCTGAATCTGCACCCCAAGCACGGCCCCTTGGGTTGCAAGTGCCTCTGTTTAGCTGTCTTTCTTTCTCTCTCCTCCTTAGAGGAGAAAGATGAGCTTTATCTGGCTTCAACGATGTCTAACACATAAACCGCACCTACTTGAATCTTTCCATGATAAATGCCGTTTTTCCTGTTGTAATGGTCCCCTTCAGGTACTCTTTAAAAAACAACAACAAAAAAGGAAAACAAAATGTAGGGAACGCCAATGATTCTCAACCTTGGGGTGAGTGTGTCTGTCCCCCCCAGGGAGCACTTGGCAACATCTGGAGGCATTTTTGGGTGTCTCAACCAAGGGGAGGTGTAGTACTATTGGCATCTGATGCGTACAGACCACGGATGCTGCTTTCCATCCTACAATGCATACGATGGCTCCACAACCAAGAATATATATATATTTTTAAAAAGTTAGTGAGATAGTAAAAAGAAAAAAAAAAAAAGGACATAGAATTCTGCCAAAAACATTTTTTTTCAGTCCAAGGTTGAGAACCTGTTGGACTCCAATCTCCCTAAATCTAACTCACAGTGGAAGAAACATCAGAACAGAATTGACACAGTCACATAACCCTTGACGAACACAGTCACTTGTAATAAATCTAACATGTAGATGGGATTCTTGCAGTGCCTAGAATGTTTAAAACATTTTTGTGCACATTAATTCAGTTGCTTTGTTTTAATGAACCTTTAAGAATCCCCACATCACGTGCCAGGACCTGAGTGCACAAAGGTAAACACAATAAATAAAATAGAATCTCAGACGATGCTTGAAGCCTGGTACAGGAAGTAACCCGACACACTACAAATCTGTCTGACTTAAAAACAGGATGACCCCAGGCTCTGTGTAGCCAGGAGAAGGAACTAGCTACCCTCCGGAAGCTTGAGCATCTTCAGAAAGTTGGTGCCTCGGATGTGGGCCTTGAGGGATTGGAGGTACCAGATGCAAGGGGTTAAAAGAGAGAAGCAAACGCAAACTCAGTGAGTCAAAACAAACAAAAAAAGGAGCAGCATCTTTTGAGACGTGAGAAGGTAGTGAGGCTGAGATCTAACTCAGAGGGACGGGGAAATGAAACACAGGCTATATTGTGATGGTTTTAAATGTGATTGGCAGCCTGGGAAGTGCACACACTGACCTCAGACACCACTTTCCGAATGTGCGTCAGGCACAAAAGCAAGGGCCTAAGCAAATATTTTTTTCTCCTATTATTTTGCAATAAAAGAGTTGTTTTCTGTCAATCTTTGGATGTCTGGCAATGAACTCTTCTATTCACATTTAATTTTCTTTATTTTTTAATTCCAAGAAGTGTAAGATGTGAACAGCTTTCAGGAGATGTTATACAAGCTGGGTGATGCTTTTCGGAAGCTGCATGTTGCCGTGCAGACACCCTGTTGGGTTGCAGGGGCGGTGTATTGTGGAGAGGGGTTAAATTAAGAAACAGATTTCAGCCAAGCAAGCCAGGCAACTTGGTGTATTCTCACGTGGGTATTCAGGCTACCCTCTAAGACTCCAGTCTTGCCTTTGTCTGGGTTAAAGATCTCCGGGTTTCCTGGAAGAATGTTTTATTCCTTTCATGAGTCTCTACAAGTTACTGCTCCTGGCTAAACAGCCCTCCCTTCTGTCTCAGAAAGAGTTTTGCAGCTGAAACCTGTCCATCAGTCTGTCTCCCTACTGCTCTGTCCTACGACCAGAGGATGTTCCTAAAAACCAGCTCTTGGTTACTTTGCAAAGTCCCAGAAGGACAAACAAGTGATATGGACAAAAATGAGCAAGCAGGTAGGAAAGAGAGAAAGAGGAAGAGAGAGAGAGAAAAAAAGAGAGAGAGAAAGGAAGGGAGGGAGGGAGGGAGGGAGGGAGGGAGAGAGAGAGAGAGAGAGAGAGAGAGAGAGAGAAAGAAAGAGAGAGAAAGAAAGAAAGAAAGAAAGAAAGAAAGAAAGAAAGAAAGAAAGAGAGAGAGAGAGAGAGAGAGAGAAGAAAGAAAGAAGGAAAGAGAGAGAGAGAGAGAAAGAGAGAGAGAAAGAAAAAGAAAGAAAGAGAAAGAAAGAAAAAGGAAGGAAGGAAGAAAGAGGAAGGAAGGGAGGGAGGGAGGAAGGAAGGAAGGAAGGAGGGAAGGAAGGAAGGAGGGAAGGAAGGAGGGAAGGAAGGAAGGAGGGAAGGAAGGAAGGAAGAAGGGAAGGAAGGAAGGAAGGAAGGAAGGAAGAGAAAGGAAGGAGGGAAGGAAGGAAGGAGGGAAGGAGGGAAGGAAGGAAGGAAGGAAGAGAAAGGAAGGAGGGAAGGAAGGAAGGAGGGAAGGAAGGAAGGGGGAAGGAAGGAAGGAAGGAAGAGAAAGGAAGGAGGGAAGGAAGGACGGAAGGAGGGAAGGAAGGAAGGAGGGAAGGAAGGAAGGAAGGAAAGAAGGAAGGAAGGAAAGAAGGAGGGAAGGGAGTAGCCCAGCTCCTCAGCCCTACTCTCCCCTGCAGTCTGGGACCTACTGCCCTGCTCCATCTATAGCTGTGATGCCCTTGCCTGCTTCCTCCCTCCATCTCTGAGAGCCAGGCCACCCTACTCTGCCCTCACCAAAGGTTTGTCCAGATCTGTTTCTGCACCCTCCAAGTCCAGCCAGGCCTGGATGAGCTGACCGTCTGTCATCTAATCAAACACAGGGAGACGTGTGACCTGATCTCTGCTTGTGACAAGTGACCTAAATCCAGTGGAGCCTGGCCCCATCCTAGCCCCTCCTCAACCACGTTCTTAGTCTCCCGTTGGCCACTTACTTAGCCGAATCAACAGAGGCCACTGAGCTCTGAGAACCACTCCAACGGAACCAGTGTCGCCGAAGAGGCCACCCGCACGTCGACTGCAATGGATGCTCCTGCCCTGAGATGCCGGGCAGCTTAATTCTTTAGCCTCTCATTCACCAGCCATGCTACAGAGCCACACACATTGAATGCTCTGTCGTCAAGCTCTGTATTCAGAGGAGAGAGTAGGAAGGAAGCAGTGCTTCCAAGCGACAGGCTGGTAAAGGTGCGCGAGTGGACGTACCTGGTGGACAAGTTGGGCTGTAGGAACAGTCACGTCATGCCGTGCGTCTCCACATCACTCTTCACAGAACTCAGAGCAGTCAGATGTCATCTCTTTATGGCTTGGAAAATTCCTGCAAAGCAGCACAGAATTTTATTATGAGATTTAGGGAAACATTATTACCAAGAAAAACACTAGGTAGTAGGCTATTAACTATTACACGTCCAAGTATTGCATGGTATAGATTGAGTATAGTTAGATATAGACAGATACATAGATACATACACAGATACAAGATAGATGATAAGATAGATAGAAAGAAAATAGACAGATGGATGGATAGATATGATTGGTAGATAGATAATAGATGATTTATATAGACAGGTAGATAGATGACAGATGATAGATACATAGAATAGATGGTAGGTAGATAGGTGATAGATTATAGGTAGAATATAGACAATAGATAGATAGATGATAGACACATATATGATAGAACAGATGACAGATGGAGTCGTATCCTTAATGGAATGGTAAGGTGATGGGTAAGTGATTGTAAAGCAAAAATGTAATATCAATGGAAATATAAAAAGCTATAGAATAATATTACGAAGTGATGCTTGCATTAGCATTCTCTCAAAAGACGCTCTTTTTACATTTTCAACCTAGACTTAAGTGCATCCAGGGCACCACAATAAGTGACAGCAATGACAGCAAATTCCTGATACATCTCCTGCCTTGTCAAAGAAATATTAAATTATGAGTTCACTCTGGACGAAAGTGAGATTAATTGTAGCTTATAGCTGGGTAACTAATCGGTATTTATTTGGGAAAAGATCCCAGGGGCTGTCGGCTTTCATTTGGCTCTAAAAAGAGAATGGTATTGGGTCACACTGTGAGGAAAAGAACAATTCAGGAAGTAAGGTAATGTGGATGACTCTTATTTCATCTTTCTGCCTTCATTTGTTTTTAGTTTTACCTTGGTTTTTAATTTGAAATAAAAGTAATGCATACCCATGTTAGACAAAATCTCAGAAGAAAAAAGGGATATGCAAAGAGTAAAACATGGTCAAAACCCAGAGCAACCATCAGTGTACAGGTGTGTATATTTATATACTTAAGTATGCATATATATGTAGATACATATTATTTTTGCACAAGTGGAGGATATTATACACATTCTTCTGTACTTCATTTTCTCTTTAAACAGTTTATCTGGGAAAACTTTCCATTTCATCACACATGTATCATTGCATCAAAATAATCTTTTCTGTGGAGGTATACACTTTATTTTACTAATCTTCAATTATGTCCACCTAGGTGGTTTCAAGTCCTCTGTTTTATAAATCATGCCAAAATGAGCCTTTTTATCTATTGAGCTGTGTACATATTTGAATATATGGGTAGCATAGATATCTAGATTTGGATTTGCTAGATCACATTTCTTTCCAAAGAGATCATGCCATTTTATGTGCCTACCAAAAGCTTCCGTTTCCCCACATCTTTGCCAAAACTATATGTATTTTCAAATATTTTGAGCTTTCTCAAAACAGGGTAAAAAAATATATCTATATATCTAATTGTTTTAATTCTCCTGTTAATGTTATGAATGTGGTTGGACAATTTTTCCTATGTTTATAAGCAAATAGTATTTATTCTTCCATGAAATATCTGTTCACGTCCTTGGTCCACTCTTTCTGCTGGGATCTTGGTCTTTCTTTTTTCTTTCTTTCTTTTTTTTTTTTTTTTGTGTGTGTGTGTGTGGTACGCGGGCCTCTCACTGCTGTGGCCTCTCCCGCTGCGGAGCACAGGCTCCGGATGCACAGGCTCAGCGGCCACGGCTCACGGGCCCAGCCGCTCCGCGGCACGTGGGATCCTCCCGGACCGGGGCATGAACCCGCGTCCCCTG
Source organism: Kogia breviceps (assembly GCF_026419965.1). NCBI lineage: Eukaryota > Metazoa > Chordata > Mammalia > Artiodactyla > Physeteridae > Kogia > Kogia breviceps. The sequence continues at coordinate 130,764,854 of NC_081330.1, read as the reverse complement.
CATCAGCCGGCGGACTCTCAACCACTGCGCCACCAGGGAAGCCCATTGGTCTTTCATTTAACTGTAAAAGCTGTCAATAGCAGGCAAACGCGGCTTTGTACATATTTTGCATGATTTTATACTTTTGATGTTTCTTGCTATTTATGCAAGAATTGTTGGGTTTTGTTTTTCAGTTTATATTATCAAATTTATCAATTCCTTTGTTATAGTGTATGGATTTTTGCTTTCCTTAGAAATGCCTCTGATACTCTAAGATTATTTTTTTAATATTAAAATATTTCAATAAAATATTGAAAATATGTTAAAAACATATCCCTTTTATGTTTAAACCTTTGGTTTGTGTACTATTCCCTTTGTTGGAAGGGGTAAACGCACATCCGCCTCACAAATTTTTAGCTATTTGACACAACGTATTGATACATAAGGGGTGGGTGATTGTTTTAGGTGTCCTGGCTTGGTTTGAATTGCCATGTGTATTAAAAATAAAAGTTTAGTATGTACTGGGGGCAATTTTAGGATTCTCTATTCTTCTATTGATCTGTCTAATCACACATCTCTACTGAACTTTTATTAATATTGTTTAACGCCATGCTTTGATATGTACTATTATGGTCTACGAGTTCGTATGTATTAAGTTCCCATGGAAAAACTGTGAGGAATATTGAAAAATTTCTTAAAAAGCAAGAGCATATATTATGTGTTATAGATCATATATATAGTACTGAATAAAATTACTGAATTTTCTTCTTGTTTCCAACAGCTTTTTAGATTACACCAATGTTTGCCACATATACACTCCCATCTGCAAATTACTGCATTTCCTCCTTCCTAATGTGTATTCCCTATTTCTCTCTTTTGTCTAACTGAATTGTGCAGTAATTTCACAACAATGTTAAATCATAACCAATTGGGCATCCTTATCTTACACCAACTTTAACAGGGATCTCTTAAATGTTTCCATATGAATTAAAGTGCTGGTTCACAGCTGAAAATACTATTTTTTCATGATACACTTATCAGTCCTTTTGCATTACGCATTCTACCCGGAGGAGACACTGAATTTTATCAGATTGGTTTTGGCACATACCGACCCCACGGCTGACGTCCTCTGTGATCTATGATCACGGTGGGTGGCATTCGCGGATATGGAGCCATTCTTGCAGTTTATGGAATGAGTTTTGAGACTCATCACAATCTTGAAATTCAACAGTACTTACTACAAGGCAGTTATTCTTCGGCATAAGGAATACGGGCGTCAGGGCTGGGGGGGAGACCCTGAGGTGAGGGCCCTACGATTCAGAATGGAATCGTGTTGAGTGACCTCCACCGTGTTGGGTGAGTTGATTTAACATCCAGCCATCGGCTCACCTGAATGGCGGACGCTGGGCACTAGAGAAAGAACAGAGACAAAAGCCATTTCTCACCTCTCGGAGCCCAGAGATTACCTTTAATCTCACTCTACTCATTAGTAAAGCCATTTGGGCTTGTTCTTCTTCCTAGTTCTCTAAGGTTATTTTGATTTTGATTTTGATTGAGGGCTTTTAAACACGTAAAATTAATTATACGTCACCGGAATGAAAAGGGTGGAAAACCGCCAAACATGTTTTGCCCAAATTTATTTCAGCACTTTGGAAATTTGGAGACAAAAGCCTAACTTTTAACTGATCGGAACTCAACAAAATGGAATCATTAGAGTTACGAGAGTAGAAATTTCCTTCGCTCAGTCCTGCCACCTCCCCTTCCCCACCCCCCACGTTTGATCACATTTTCCTTTCGATGTTTCTGGTGAAGCAGACTCTGAAATATTAAACTGAGCTCCTCCTTCGCACAACGACAAAGGATACTAATTATTCCCAATGGTCACCCCATTTAAACACACCGTAAGAAAAATGTTGAAAAAATATAAAGAACGAATCAACTATGATCCATTGGAAAAGCATAGTATCTATAATCGCTTTTGAGTGACCGGTAGTAGCGCTACCATAGTCCCACATTCTCACTTTTCAACAAGGAACATACTAAATTCAGAATTTTTGCTTTTAGAGTTATTTTTAACTTTGAGAATTAAAAAAACAAAAAGCTTTATCGACTTCTCTAATACAAAATATAAATGAATCATAGTGGTCCCACGTTCCGCATGCTGTATTACAACCTGGGGATAGAGGGGAAGCATGCCTGAAACACCCACTGAACTTATAACCCAGTGGAGAGACACCAGTCATTAAAGACTCAGCCACACAAACCAATAAAAAATAATAATGTGGGAAAATATGGCTCAGAAGAATATTTATAGGGATCACTGCAATTCAGACCCAGAGATCGCTCTTTCTTAGCAATCATATGAAGAGTAAAATTTCAATGAACAGTCTTAGGATAGCCTAAGTTTAGTGGTCTAGACAACAAGCAACTGAAAATAAGTGCAATAAAGCAGACGTATGCATTCTTCTCCCTAAAACTCTACACCTTTGGCACCATTTTCTTAAGAAACATACAGGGTTTATTCATCCTTTCTGCTCATTCGATGATGTGGCAATTTGTCATGCGATCCGTCATCTGTTCACTCAGCAGGTGCTTATGGAGTGAGAGGAACGTGATCTAATTCCAGGAGTACGGGAATGAGATCAGCATTTCCTCTGAGTGCCGAGTCTGAGAACTGGGGTGATAGATTAAAACAGTCTAGTTCCACGTATCGGATGCAGAACGAGGGTGTGTAGAAAATGCTATGAGAGCAAGAGGGTCCAATAAACGGTGAAGTCAGTGAGGTGTGCAGAAAGTGTCACAGTGCACCCAGCCTGCTCACACGTTGCTGCTTTATTTAATTGCAACATCTCCCCAAGGAGTTAGCACCAGTTCACGACTGTGGAGTCGATGTCTGGAGAAGCTGAAGGACTGGGCTAAATGCACACATCCAGCAAGTGGCCTATTCTCCCCTATCGGAGCCGTCTACCTGTCTTACATGACACCACCCCGATTACGTTCATCTACAATAAGCATTTCCTGGACAAGCCATTAAGGCAAAGTCCATAATGTCTCCTGCAAGTGCATTTTCTCCATGATCTATATTACATGATGGAGGTCACCACGGGGCCTTCTTTGCTCCAATATTTAATGGACGAGGTTAAAAAAGGATCTGGTAACACAGGGCAGTGGCACGGAGTCAAACTCCGGTCGGCATACGGAGTTGTTTCGTGCAAAAACAGAGGTCTAGATGACTGCTTTTATCACCATCAAGTAACTCCTGACTGTCTTAATGGACCTCCTTCTGAAAACGCAACAAAACAAAGCAAACGGATGATGGTCCTGAACTGGCAGATACACGTTTCTTTAGATTCCAACTCCGCTAATGGTAACTGATTCCTACATAAGGCAGTGGTGAGAGTCTCACTGTGATAACAGGTAAAGGACATGGAAAGCTTGGACTAATAACGTGGATTCTGCATCCAACACTGAATAGATCTGATTATCATGATCTAGTTTCGCCCTTGACACACTAGAGAAAGTCTTCAATTAAAAATTAAAATGCTCTTTACATTCCTGTGAAAACACAGAAATAAGAGTTGGGATACGTCCCTAAAGAGTACTATTATGCATTATTCAAGTTTACCAGGCAATCGTTTGCTCTATATAACTCTGGCTTTAGCTTTTAAAGGTAATTCTGGAAAAGAAACCGTGCTGTATTTTTACCTACAAAAGTTTACTTTCATGAGAGCAAACGAGTTCTGGCATAAAAATTTCATTTGAAAACAGCTGAAAGAAGATCAAGGAGGAAGTGGAAAAACAATGTTCCCACGCTCTGTACCAACATTGCTAGATGCTTTTTTTACTCTATTATTTGAAAAAATATTTTTGAGACAAGCTATATTGTTTTTGGATGAATTGCTCCAAGGTTCTCTCTGTTGTTATGGTTCTTATTTACCACCAAATTGAGCGATAACGTTCTAGGTACAGCAGCAAGATGGGTGGGTCTTTGGAAATGACCCTTCCATTGAACCCATGAACTTGGGGGTTCTAACCTTGGAAAGTACCACCTGCTGGTTCCTCCAGCAGACCCACAAGAAATGCCCAATCTAGAAATCAAGAGCATCTTCTCAGAAATGCGAATCAAAAGTACAATTAGGTATCACCTCACACCAGTCAGAATGGCCATCATTAGGGCTTCCCTGGTGGTGCAGTGGTTGGGAGTCTGCCTGCTCATGCAGGGGACACGGGTTCGTGCCCCGGTCCGGGAAGATCCCACAATGCCGCGGGGCAGCTGGGCCCCTGAGCCATGGCCGCTGCACCTGCGCGTCCGGAGCCTGTGCTACACAACAGGAGAGGCCACAGCAGTGAGAGGCCTGCATACCGCCAAAAAAAAAAAAAAAGAATGGCCATCATTAAAGAGTCTACAAATAACAAATGCTGGAGAAGGTGTGGAGAAAAGGGAACCCTCTTGCACTGTTGGTGGGAATGTAAAGTGGTGCAGCCGCTATGGAGAACAGTATGGGGGTCCCTTAAGAAACTACAGATAGAACTACCATATGATCCAGCAATCCCACTCCTGGGCACGTATCCAGAGAAAACTCTAATTCGAAAAGACACATGCACCCCAATATTCATAGCAGCACTCTTTACAATAGCTAGGACGTGGAAGCAACCTAAGTGTCCATCGACAGAGGACTGGATAAAGAAGATATAGTACATATATACAACAGAATATTACTCAGCCTTACAAAAGAAGGAAATAATGCCATTTGCATTTCGGATCAGCAGATGCAAACTATTACATAGAGAATTACATATTACATATAGAATTGATAAACAAGAAGGTCCTACTGTACAGCAACAGAAAACTATATTCAATATCCTGTGATAAACCATAATGGAAAAGAACATGAAAAGAATGTATGCATATGTAGAACTGAGGCACTTTGCTGTACAGCAGAAATTAACATGACATTGTAAATCAACTATGCTTCAAAAAAGTAATTTTTTTTTAAAAGAGCATCTTCTCGGATGTTACTGGGGTTTTCTTAAAATATGGAACTTTATTAAATCTGCTTGTCTTTGAAACTAGATGGGTACAATTGAAATCTTTCCTCCTGAGACGTATCCAAGCACATTTTAATTGGATTAAGTGACAGATCGAATAAAGAGAAATAATGTTCTGCTAATGAGCATTATTATTACTGGTATTCTTCATAAGCCTCTAGGGGATCAGACCAAACAGATGTTTCTAATGGTCACTTTCAACATATACAGAAATATTTCCGTCAATATTCTGAGGTGGTCTCTGCTTTCAGCGATTCAAAGAACATGGCCAGCTTCCCTGGGGTTATTTATTGTCTCTTTTTGCAGTTTCATGTCCCATGGAGTAAGTTCTAACACAGTGATCAAGGCACCATGACTAGTATTATTTATCTAAGTAGGGAACTCTTATCCTCAAAATAGGCAAAATCCGTGAAATACAAGTAACTACTCAAAAATGCATTGAAGCAGGTTTTTGATTTCTTACTTTACTCTGTTAACCCGACTTTAATTAAAGAAACCCCAGATATGAGCCCAGCCTGTAGTTAAAGAAACTCATATATGAGTCCAGGTAGCTGGGGATAAGATGTAATAGCACCTCGACATTTGTGAGATTCTATTAAGTAAGTAAATACACAAATTATGAGAAATACAGACTCTGCTTCATTCAATCCTCGAGTAACTGATTGGATCATTTTATGGGTGAGGAAAACAAGGTGTGGAGAGCTTGAACAACATGCCCAGAGTTTCACTGTATAAAAAATAAAGCCGAGACAGGACCTTCATTTCCAAAACTGGGCTGTATCGCAAGTCACGGCGGTCACATATAATTCTCTCCCCGTTCAAAGTCACAGGTTCGTGCAGGTCTGTGTGGTGTACTGGCAGGGGAAAAAGTCCAAGAGGAAACAGTTTTCTCTTCTAAACCTGTTTTTCAGTCTTACTTGTAAAATTATTTTACTTGTAAATACTTGGGGTAAAAAGAAAGTATGGAATAAGGGGAGAGGAAAGAATAAGGCATTTATTTGATACCTTGGGATTTTTATAGATTAAAAATCTAAGAAAGATACCAGAAAAAAAAAGGAAATGATATCTAAATGGCCAAATACACACACACACATACACACACACACACACACACACACACACACACATATACATATTACAAATATGTTGATTTATGTTTTTATATATTATATATAATGCCTAAGATACAAATGTTCATATAATATATATATATTTTTTTGGCTCACTGTGACTTTCATGTTGTATGTTTCTCAAATATATATTTATATACACACACACATATATACATATATATATATATTTTTAAAGGGTACTCAACTCGGTTAGTCTTAGGGAAATTAAAATTAAAACCACTACGTACCAGAAAGACTAAATTACTGAACTTTGGAAAGATTGGCCATAACAAATGTGGAGAAAATGTGGATTAGCTGGACACTCACCAATGTTTGCTGACCCCAAACCATATTTGAAAGAGAAATTCTCAAAATGGAGCGAGTGTTCCCTGCCACCAAGGCCATGAAAGAATCCAGTCCCCCTACCTCTTTATGGAACCAACTAAGAGAAGTGTCTAAGCAAATATTACATTTGCTGTGTCACCACAGAAATGACAGAGCTCAGACCCAGAACTGCGTTCAGATTTAATCATCCCTATCTAAAACCAATCACCGGCTGCAATTTAAATCAATTTGCTCTGCATTAAAACTTCATGGGAAAGAGGATTTCCCTCCTGATAACCTGCATCAACAGATAGTAAGTTAAGCTCACACAGAAAAAACACACAGGGTTCATACCATGTAGATTCTATCACACAGACACGGGCTCTATTTTATGATGTCTCTCAGCTGAAGAGGAAATAATCCTTCAGTGTATCTTGCAAATGACAGTGTACAAGTTTTAAATAAAAAGAAAAAAAAAAAACAAGCATGTTAGATCTGGTTTCTTTCCTGCTGGCTCTTCAGACTTCTATGCGCCCTTTGCTGTCATTTTGTAATGCGCTGTTAGGAAACACTGGAACACTTTCCATCTCCAAGAGTTACCCATCACCTTAGAGCCAAGAGGGAAGTCTGTTCTTTGCCTAGGATTTAACTATCCCCATATTTCTATCGTGTGTTTCTTTTCCTTTCTATATGTGTCAGGTAAGACTTACTTTATTATAAATGACCCATAGTAAATTTAACTTTAGCATTGGATACTGTAAAGCAAACGTTTAGCTGACCGATGCATGTACTGTGATATTCTCATCTTTTTCATTTTTGGTTAGTAATGACCTAGAAAACTTATTGTGGGAGAGACAGTTACCTCTGTGGGTCTCTGAAGCAGTAGCACACACATTATGGCATTGGTCCTTCCCATCTGTACAAAGAGAAACCTATATTCTTAACAAAACTTTACACCGGGTGGTATTTGCAGCTCCTCTGAAGCTTGTATACTGAGATAGAATCTCCTTTCTCTTTTCTTCTTTTCAGTAAGAGTCTTTGCCTAATGAACAAATGGTTCTGATTTATTTATTTTCAATGTTTTCTTCATTTATTCGTTTTACTAGATTCTGAAACACCTTTTATATCAGCTAACATTGTATTAGTCTGCCTTCCAGAGGAAAGCCAAACTAAAGTGATTTAACTGGAAAACACTTATTTTTGCCAAATAACAAAAAATAGGTAGGTAGGCAGTCTAAGGTTCAACATAGATGTTAAGGACCCAGGTTAAGTCTATCTTCCTGCCACTCCAACCTTAGAGTTTGGTTTTCTTCTTCATGATCATACAATGGCTGCTTCACCTCCAGGATTGCATCTGCATTCCAAGCAGACATCCTCATGAAGTTTTATCAGATAATTCAGGAAAGAAGCTCTTTCTAGCTGATACATCTTCACATGCCCTGCTACTAGCTCTTCTCAAGAAAACCCTGTGCTTTCCTGCTGGTCTCAGAGAGCCTCCCAGAGAGGAGGGGGTGGGGAGAAATTATTTTGCAAGCATCACATCTTGGACTCAATTCAGAATCCTAAGATTCAGAAACCAAACTCTAAGGTTGGAGTGGCAGGAAGATAGATTGGTCAATAGGTTCACTGACAGGGTAGCCTCTCCCCTGTGGGTTTGTGGGTGGGTCTTGGCAGGCTGGCTGAAAACTCCTGGATAACTGATGCTAGGAATCACTGACCTTGGAGATGGCCGATCTGAAGCCTCCACCCTGCTCCGGCCCACTTCTAACACAGACGGCACCCCGTCTTCATTGATGGATGTGGTCTTAGGGCTTTAGCCTGTGGACTAACGCTGCAGCTGGCTGTTCCAGGAAGCGGAGGAAGAAGGGTTGCAGGGCTGGGCCAGTTTTTCTGTGGACCGTCTTGCTCTATTGTTTAGTTTTTGCTCCGTTCCTTCTCCCTGCAAGGGCTGGTGTGGCTTCCTGTCCGCTCCCTTCCACCCTGAGCCAATCTGGGGTCCTTTTCTGCTTTCCTTTCCCTCTGGTGCCTGAGTGCCTGCACCTTCCTCAAATTCTTCAGTGCTACCATTCACTTTTTCCTCTTTTCCACAGTATAATGGATTTATTATCCTCTTCCTATCACTTATTTTCATTTAGAGACATTTTCCCAGGAAAGTGAGGTAAATATAGATGCCCATTCAGTCAGAGTGAAAAATAAGACTGCTTTTCTTTGAGATAAACGAGCGGGCTGGGAATCACTGACTCAGTGAGGAGGTACATTTTATGAAATGTGGTCACATACTTCCACAATGCCATCCAGGAAGGAGTGTGTTTATACGACCTTGAGCAGGGACCGAGAGTCTATCAACGCTCACTCATCCTTTGGATTAATATTGACTAAGTCCTACTGTGTTTCAGGAATATACAGTAGAAAAAAATATGAACCTCACCTTCCTGATACTGATCTTTTAGTGAGAGAAACTTAAATTTTAAAAACAAACCCATTATGAACTGCCAGTATATACCTCTCCTGGGTACATATCTTAAAAGAAATGAAAACACTAATTAGAAAAGATACATGTACCCCTATGGTCATAGCACCACTATTCACAACAGCCAAGACATGGAAACAACCGTAAATGTCCATCGACAGATGAATGGATAAAGAAGATGTGGTACATGTATACAATGGAATATTACTCAGCCATAAAAAAGAAGGAGATAATGCCATTTACAGCAACATGGATGGACCTAAAGATGATCATACTGAGTGAAACAAGTCAGACAGAGAAAGATGAAGATTGTATGATCTCAGTTATATGTGGAATCTAAAAAATACAACAATCTAATGAATATAACAACAACAACAACAAAAAAGAAGCAGACTCCCAGATATAGAGAGCAAACTAGTGGTGACCAGTGGGGAGAGTGCGGGAGGGGTAGTTTGGGGTGAGGGAGAGGGTGGTACAACCTATGGGGCGTAAGACAGGCTACAAGGATGTATTGTACAACACGGGCAATAGAGCCAACACTTTGTAATCACTGTAAATAGAGTGTAACCTATAAAAATTGTACAGAAAGTTTTTAAACTTAAAAAGACCAACCAACCAACCAAGTAAACAAAAAAACCCACCGAATCTGGTATGTAACTACGTTATTACAAATTATGATAAAGGTCATGAGGTAGAAGTATGGGACATTATATGTAAAAAACGAGCCCCACTCACAAATATTGGCCATTATATATTTTAAATGTTTAACAATTTTGTAGGCAAAAATCACTTAGAATTATAGTTCTAGTTTACCTACCTTTGACTTCTAATGACATTAAATATTTTGTCTTATTTATTTATTTATTTAATTTCCTTTCTGAACAGGCTTCAAATATTTAATCTTCTTTTTAAAGGCTTTATTTATTTTTAACATTTATTAATTTATTCATTTGGGCTGCGCTGGGTCTTAGTTGTGGCATGTGGGATATTTAGTTGCAGGATGCATGCTTCTTAGTTGCGGCAGGTGGGACCTAGTGCCCCGACCAGGGATCAAACCCCAGCCCCCTGCACTGGGAACGCGGAGTCTCACCCACTGGACCACCAGGGAAGTCCTTAATCTTTCTTTCATGTGAGCACCTTTGTTGCTGTTGTTTATTGATTTCCAGGAGCAATCCATAGATTAAGAATTTTAACCTTTTCTCTCCGATAAATGTTGTGGTAATCACATTTCTCTGCTTTTTATCTACTTAGTTTTATACTCAAAATTCTTTCAAGCACACACTAACTTTACCATTAGTATAAAAGCTTTTTTTTTTTTTAAAAAAGAAGAAGATAAAAGGCAAAATTTACAAATTGAATATTGTAATGTATTGTCTTAATCCTTAGATCACTGTTTTGTGAAATTAGTAATTTTGATTTGTAATGTGAATAATCTCTGCTTTTATCAGTACACATGGTCATAAAGTGGGGTCAGAAATGTAGCCACCCATTCTTATTAATAATGACAATAATGATGATAATAATAAAGAAGGCAGAGGAAACTTTTGGAGGTCATAGATATATTTATGGCATAGATTGTGGTGATGGTTTCATAAATGTATACTTATATCCAAACTCATCAAGTGGTTTGCATTAAATACGTACAGCTTTTTGTATGTCAACCGTATCTCAATAAAGTGGCTTAAAAAAAAAAAAAAAGCTTTCTCTAACACAGATCAAAATAAACCTTCATTTATATCGTCTTATCATTCTTTTACACCTTCCGAAGTAAGATTCGTGTCCTCCCTGGATCATTTTGGTGTGTGGTGTAAAGTGGGGATCTATCTTTAGCTCCCTTCCTTCCCTCAGCGCTTGGAGATATTGCCTTTCTATTTGAAATATCCACGAACATGGGCTACACAGCTACACCCCCTGCCGGGACTCCACGGGCTCATTTCTGGGTGTGTTATTTTCATAACTGAAGCTACGTTATGTTCTCGCTCACATTATTCTGATCCTTTTGTCTCGTTTTTCTAACATTTGCCCCCACCTGTAAGCACATTCACAGCAATTCTGATCCACACCTTTGCCTTCAGTCCTTTTCCACCCCAATTTCCTCTCCTGAGTTCCTTTTTAAGTTAATTTCTTGGTTGTTGGCATTGCACGTGTAAGCACATTATTTTCGGGAGAGCACGGTCTTTCCCTGGGCTCGTGCTGGCGCCTCTCATGAGTAACCATCTGGCAGTGGGGAGCCCTCAGCTCACGAGCTGGCTGCTCCCTCCAGATTCTGGGAGACGTTTCCCCTTCGGTCCGAGGTCTGGCGTGCCCAGCACACTTTACACTCTTTGTACGGTGGTGGGGGGTGTTTGCGGGATTTTACTTGGCCCTGGGGGCGGCCCTTTGATCTGGAGCCTAAGGTTCCTTCTTTGGTCAAGTCTTCTTCCTCCTGTGCTTCTGTGGCTTCTGGTTTGCAGGATGTCCTTAGACCTAGGTAGGAATTCTGAGTCAGCCATCATCTTTCTTTTTTTTTTTTTTAAATTTAATTTTATTTTTTTAACATCTTTATTGGCGTGTAACTGTTTTACAATGGTGTGTTAGTTTCTGCTTTATAACAAAGTGAATCAGTTATACATACACACATGTTCCCACATCTCTTCCCTCTTACTTATCTTTCTGTCCATTGTTCTCTGCCAGTTCTCTGCTTGCTGGGTTTGGTGTTACTTCCTCATAATTGTTTTTTATTTTGAAAGTTTGGTTTTCTTTAGTTTTATACTCAAAATTCTGCTGCTGTTCATTGCCTCCACCACTTTCTTTCTTTTTTTTTTGTCTCCCTTCTTTAATCTCTAATTTCGATTTGCTTCTCCGTGACTTTCATTTCTAATTTATATAGATACTTCCTCTTGAATAGTGTGTGTGTGTGTGTGTGTGTGTGTGTGTGTGTGTGTGTGTGTGTAAATTGATGAGAAATTTTCAAATAGTTACTCCTGCTTCTTTCAATCAGTTCTGGTATATAGATAATCCCTTTGAGTGAGGCAAGTTTTTCAATTTCAATTTTTAGCTATTTATGGTAGAGAAAATCGGAGTGGGTTCACGGAGTTGAGATGTCCAAACTCATATTGATACTCTAGCCTGAAATCTCCAAATATATTTTTAACATAATGGGGATCAACTGTATATATTTTTAATATCCTGCTTTTTTCACATAACATCAAATCATAAGCATTGTTTCCTTCTGTGGCTACACTACATATATCAAAATACGGTTATGTTCTTTAGTCAATTCACATCCTGCTTCCAAGTTTTTTGATATAATAAACAATATGATGATGAACATTCATGCACACAAATCTCTTAAGTGCATTCTGACAGCTCCTTTAGGAAATATTCCTAAAACTGAAATTACGTGGTCAAAAGTTATGAACATTGTAAAGACTCAATGTCAGCGCTCAAGTAGCTTTCCAGGAACATTCTAAAACGTTTGCAATCCTACTAAGAGTATATCAGCTGCCAGCTTGTTAGGTAAAACGCTTTTCATGTTTTTCTTGCTATAATGCAGGAAGTTGTTTTTCATGCTAACAGCCATCTGCTTTTTTTTTCTTCCCTTTTCATTTATAATTTGTGTCACTTGTCCATTATTTTGTTCTGGTATTAGGTAATTTCTACTTCTAAGTGCTCCTACAGGATGATAAGCGCTTACAATATCTATTTTTTATATCTAACAATTGATTTTCATTTTGTGGAATGGTTTTCCTGATAAATTTGGTTTAAAAAAATTTCATCATCTGGGATTCGTCAAATCAGCTATGCTTGAACTATCGTGACCTGGGATGGTCATATTGGTGTCTGTCTTTATTACCCTTTGTTGTTTTGGAAATAACTGTCTGTGGGGATGCAGATATGATTCTTATAACTGTCATAGCCTTATCTTTGACAATGAAAAATGCCCTATGTTTCTACTTCTGTCATTTATTGCAGCTGTTTTTCTAGAGTTAAAAAGAATAAAAAAGAAAAGCACAAAAGGCTGGTTAGCTCAGTGTATGACTTTATTACACTTTTTTTTTTTTTTTTTTTTTGCGGTACGCGGGCCTCTCACCGTTGTGGCCTCTCCCGTTGCGGAGCACGGGCTCCGGACGCGCAGGCTCAGCGGCCACGGCTTACGGGCCCAGCCGCTCCGCGGCACGTGGGATCCTCCCGGACCGGGGTACGAACCCGCGTCCCCTGCATCGGCAGGTGGACTCCCAACCACTGCGCCACCAGGGAAGCCCTATTACACTTTTTGAGCCACTGAATCTACAGTGATGTGAATCTTAGCAGGTCAATCATGGCCCTTTCACCCATTTTGACTGTTGGTTTATAATTAACAAGGAATGTCTCTGCTTTGGTATTATTTTCTCATAGCCTTCAACTTATTGGGCTTACATTGAGTTACATTAAGTATACTTTTTATACTTTATACAGAGCATTTTTGCTGTGCTCTGTATTTTGCGTTCTGTGCGGGATTGGTTAGAAGAACTTAACCAACAGACACACGAAAATGGAACCATCAGTAGCGTAAAACAGTGCTTCCCAATGTACGCTTCTTGGACTAATTTTCTGCAGATGAAATAAGTGTGGGAAGCAGCCATCTTGGAAGTCCTCCCATATAGACAGTCGTACTGACCAGGGACATAGGCAACACCCTGGCATGTCTTGGTGAAGAAGGCTGTTCTAACTTTGTAACCCAGCACTGCCCAAACGTATTTGTCCACAGAGCTCTCCTTTGCCTGTGTATGTTGTGTATGTGAGTATATGTGTGTAAAACACCTACTGATATCGTGAAGGATTATCAGCCTACAGGCAACATTTGGGGAAATGATTCTCTACATTGTAGCCCACCAATAACCGCAAAATTCCCCTCCTACTTTACTGAAATATACCCGCCCCAAGCAAGATACATTAAAAATAGATGTTGCAGGGCTTCCCTGGTGGCGCAGTGGTTGAGAGTCCGCCTGCCGATGCAGGAGATACGGGTTCGTGCCCCGGTCCGGGAGGATCCCACGTGCCGCGGAGCGGCTGGGCCCGTGAGCCGTGGCCGCTGAGCCTGCGCGTCCGGAGCCTGTGCTCCGCAACGGGAGGGGCCACAACAGTGAGAGGCCCGCGTACTACAAAAAAATAAAAATATATGTCGCAATAGATTTTTTGTTGCAAATGTCAAAAGCACATCTCACCCCGTTCACACCAGACTGCTTAGGTATTTGTTTTAATGCGTGTTGGTTCCCTAACACAGCCGGGCTCGGACGTTGTCATCTTTCTCAGATCCTTCTTGACTTGCAAGAGACCAGCAAAGACGATTTTTCTAGGAACTCTTGGGTCGTCTTCACTGCGAACGAACAGTCTGAGGAGATACAGGATTAAGCTTTCTATGGGCTTTTTAGGGGTGGGTCAGTTTGGTCCATATCCTAATGCTCCAGCGGAATCTGGAGCATTTCTGGGAATGTACCTGAAGTCAGGCGAGGAGAAATTGGCATTTTGTTCTCCATGTAGAAGTGCATTATCTCCAAACCCGCCTGCAGCCAAGTACTCTATCATTATATGATGCTTGCTGGAAGTTTCTTGTACAAAAAGTAACTTTCCCTATTTGACATGGTTTTGTGTGCATTAATTCTCCCCCTGTACACTTTGCTGTGATCGCATTATTTTCCTCTTCCAAAGTTCATACGATATTTTAATAGATTACCTAATATTGAACATTCTTGCATTGCTGGAATAAATACCATTTGGAAACAGTGTGTCTTTTCCGACCAGTGCATTAAGATTGCTAATGTTTTATTTTTATTGTTGCCTTTGTATGCTTGATGGAAGTTTAATTATTCTGTTTTTCGTTTTTCTTTGCATTTAAAAATATCCGTGTTATAGCAGCCTGACATTGGTGAGGAAACATTCTTTAAACTACACTCACAGAGAATTCACAACGTGGGAGTCGTGTGTAACTTGAACTTGAAATTGAACTTGTAACTTGAAATTTCCATAGAACTTGCCCTTCAAATAAATCAGATGTCATGAAATTTGGGAGATATATTTCTTCACTACCTTGTAATTGGCATTGTGAAATTGATGAGTTTTTCTCTTTTTTACTGAGTTAATATTAGTAACGTATTTTTTTCCCTAGGAAATAAGCAGCTTATCCTATATAAATAATTTGTGGTAGTAAAGTTTATCAGTATTTCCTTTTGTGATTTATCAGTAGCAGTTGATCTAACGCTTAGGTATCTTAACAAGGAATGATTTCATCAAAAATCCTCCAATTCTTTTTTTTTTTTTTGCGGTACGCGGGCCTCTCACCACTGTGGCCTCCTCTCCCGTTGCGGAGCACAGGCTCCGGACGCGCAGGCTCAGCGGCCACGGCTCACGGACCCAGCCGCTCCGCGGCACGTGGGATCCTCCCGGACCGGGACACGAACCCGCGTCCCCTGCATCGGCGGGCCGACTCCCGACCACCGCGCCGCCAGGGAAGCCCCCCAAATCCTCCAGTTCTTGATGGAACAGAATGACTTCAACGAGGAGAATATCTTCCTCCTTCCGTAAGGACGCCATTTCTTTGCACCTGAAAATTAACTAATAATCTAACACTATCATGATTGTTTTCAATACTTTTTTTTTTTAAAGGTGGAAAAATAAGATGGAAGGCTTTTAACTCATCCAATTGCCATTCATTACTTACTGTTTTATCCTCAAGGCAATTTTCTTAGCAGTTTCATTTCCAGGCTGTCGTTAAGGAAACGATCTTATCAGAGCCCCTTCCCATTATGTTCTAGTGACAAATAAGTGCCAGCAGGTGTGTCTGGAAAGTAGTGGCGCAGATGAGCCCAGACTATTAAACAGAAACCTACAGGAAAAGCCAAGCGTTACAAGAAACTCCTTCCACGCTAACACGGAGAGTTTGACTCCTGAGAAATGCATGAAGGAAGATCTTTTATATGTGTTTACGTATAACTGAATCACTTTGCTGTACGCCTGAAACGAACACAACATTGTAAATCAACTAGACTCCAATATAAAACACGATTGTTGTTTTTTAAAGGAAGATCTTCTAGATGAGGTCGCAGTAGTTCATGCTGGGGCAGCCACAACCCTCTGGCCCGACGGAGTTGGGAGCAAAACCCAACTACCAACACAACACTGGAAATCAGCTATACTCCAATAAACATTTAAAAAAAAACCCAAACAACTCAACAAGAACGGTGTTTCTCCACTTGAGCAAGCATTGCAAACACCTGCAAGGCCCCACCTGCAGAGGTCTGGATTCTGTAGGTGGAAGGCAGGACCCTAGGAGGTGCACCTCTAACCAGTTCCCAGGTGACGCTGATCCGAGAACCACAGTTCGAGAACCATTGAACTAGGCTACTTCTCAAGGCTCCTTGAAGAGGTAGGACTTTTTCCAGATGTGTTCAATGTCCTTCCCCTCTGAAGTCATCAAGTCACGGTGAGAGTGGGGCAGAAACCTTCCACGGACACGCAGAGCTACAGATCGGAGCTACCCCATAGTTCTTTTTTTTTTTTTTTTTTTGTGCGGTATGTGGGCCTCTCACTGTTGTGGCCTCTCCCATTGCAGAGCACAGGCTCCGGACGCGCAGGCCCAGCGGCCACGGCTCACGGGCCCAGCCGCTCCGCGGCATGTGGGATCTTCCCGGACCAGGGCACGAACCCGTGTCTCCTGCATCGGCAGGCGGATTCTCAACCACTGCGCCACCAGGGAAGCCCTACCCCATAGTTCTTTAGCTCATGAATTCTTTTTTTTTAGCTCATGAATTCTTGATTGCTCCCTCTGTGAATGACCCAGCGGCCCTAATCATTGCTCTTACAATGCTGACAGTTCACCTTGCAGAAGGGATACTGTATTGGGCTTTTAGAAAAGTCTCCGTGTTCCAACAAGCTTCTGGCACTCAGACTTGCTAGGTTACCTTTGCTGCAGAACTACACAAAATGCTCACGAGGGTGTCAGAGAACCTCTTGTCCACTAATACCTTCCTTCCTAGCACTTTCTGCATGCTACCCTGACCCTAGCCAAATGTCATGCTGTCTCCATTCTGAGCGGTGACTGTCATCTTTACCAATTCCATAGTTGTGGGCTGGACTTCCTTCTATGAACCTGTCTCTTTACTCAGAATAGTTCAATTTGGAGATTCCCCGGCAGAGATTCTTATGGATGGTTTACATCTGGGGGCTTTGTTTTTGTTTCTGTTTCTTCTCTATAATGTATCTACACCTTCCAAGAGACAAAATCTCATGAACAGCATTGAATCTGAGGCAGTTCAGAACCCTCACAGCTCAGCGAATTCACTCCCCCTCCAAGAGGCAGTAAAATACAGGCTTCTTCATGACAAGTCTCTACAAACATTCGTAGAATAGTGTAAATCCTTTCATTAACACAGAAGTTAATATTTTTGAAGTGCTCTTAAGTATTTTTGTCTTATAACGAGGCCAAGGAATCTAGACTGGATTCATAATTGACCTTCCTTTTGAATACAAAGCTGATGAAAAACTATTCGTTTCACCTATCAATACTTCATCGCTGTCATGTGGGGCTGTATTTTTCCGAGCGGGTTTAGGTCAAATAATTTTGAGTCAAACTTAATGACTATTCAACTAGAAGATGTCCAGATAAAGAGATCACTTCGGTCATTTTCATGAGAAACCCCACATACAACATTACTTCACTATCTTTCCTTGGAATCTGTTGGTGCTTTTGGTATTTATATCCTGATTCTTTTTTTGTTTTTTTTTCTTTTTGATCACTCTCAGTTTTGCTTTGTTTCCCTTTAGACTCCAGTTTCCATGAAGTCATTCTATGGTGCATATCAGAAAGCCCTGCATACTGGAGACTGAGTACGCTCATTTAAGGTTCCAATGACCTAGGATAATTTTCAGTAAACTTCCCTGCTCTACACAATGGGGAGGAAACTAGATTGCAGAAGATGTATGGCACACAGTCTTGAATTCTGACCATGGCCTTGGCGTTAACTGTCCATAGAAACCTGGGACAAATGACCAATCTGACTCATTTCAAGTTTCTTCTGCTATCAAATGGTGACAGTAAGATTATTTTCTCTGTCTGCCTAGCCATTTTTTTTTTCTGTAAAAACGAAATAAGACCATAACTCTACAAGAACTCAGTAGATACTAAAATGTCATATTATCACAAGCTGGGTTTTGTAGTTGGCCTGAGGCATATTCTTATCTATCATAGCTAACACCACGCTTCTAACCAGGTCTGAAGAATGACAGAACCATGAGAACACCCACTCATGGATCTCTTTGATGTGAAAAATTTTCATCTCGGTCTCTGTCAGCATTGGGAAATGTTTCTGCTTCTTCCTTATGCTTCCACAAACATTTTTTTAAAGTGCTGCCTTGTTTTGCATTGTATGATGAGCTCCAAGAGTCGGGACAAACAAACATTCATGTAAACATCCAAATGGATCCATTTATTTACTGGGCCAGGGATGGCTCAGGTTATCTTTATATCCAGGAATAACTGTTTGGGGAAAGATCATTCGACACTTTAGTACAACCTCAAAACGCCCTCCTTGTTTTTCTAAGGTCGACGTGTAGACACGGAATATGCAGCACAAGATGGTAAACAAGTGGTGGAACGGGGGTTTGGATCACAGAAAACTTCTGATAGGAACCACTGCTAACCTTGTATTTAGCGAGAGACAGTAGAAATGCAAACATTCCAGGGCGCCTACAAGTGATAGAGCTTCTGAAGCACTCAGGTGTGTAGACTCAATTATTCTGAAGCTTTGTGATTAATTAGAGATCTATAAGGAAAAAATGAAAGACCTTATATCTGTCTAGGCTGCTTACATGATGTATGAACATGTTCACCTGCTTGGTGCTTTTAAGAATGATTGTGAAAAATCTTATGTTTTCCTCCTAGAGCAATTTCACAATCTTGAATTCTCGGAGACTCAAACACCTCATTCCTCTTGACTGGCTCATTAAGCCCCCCTAACAGATCTTTCTTTTTTTTTTTTTTTTTTTGCGGTATGCGGGCCTCTCACTGTTGTGGCCTCTCCCGTTGCAGAGCACAGCCTCCGGATGCACAGGCCTAGCGGCCATGGCTCACGGGCTTAGTTGCTCCGCGGCATGTGGGATCTTCCCGGACCAGGGCACGAACCCGTGTCTCCTGCATCGGCAGCGGATTCTCAACTGCTGCGCCACCAGGGAAGCCCCCCTAACAGATCTTGATAAAACAGGGTATCTCCTTACTGTTTTCTATCATAATGAGTCACTAGGGAAAACTTGAGGAGCTCTACATTTTCAAAGGCAATACTGTATCCACGAACTGTATTTTGAAGAACACCAGAATGTATGTAGGAAATAAAAGTAACATATAAAACTCTCTAATGCAAATCACTCTCCTGGTGGTGTATTTAAGCTCAGTTTTTAATTAGATCAAAATCTGGGGTTCAAAGCCATGATTCCACGAACAATGGCCATGTTAGAAATATGTACTGTGTTGCTTTTCTTTTTGGTCCCTGTGCACATTCTGATGAGAAGTCCCTATATTTAGATTTCTTTTGTCAGCTCACTTGCACTGTTGATTATTACTATTACTTTACCCTGGGAGTAGGGTGAGTCATGATTAACCGCAGAATGCTGGGAAGAAACACCTAACTCTCAGTTGACGTACATGAGTCGCGTACAACGGATCCTGTTGGGAAGAAGTTTTACTCTAATGTAAAAAAAAAAATCACTCAAATGACTTGTGTTTTTCAATTAAATTCCATAGCACAATAAAAGGAGCAAAATATGGCTGCCGGCATTGCATTAATATTATGAATATACCCTTAAATGAAAATTGCCCATGTAAGCACAAATGGGTATGGGAAATCTGAGTGTGGGATGCAATTCTGAAAACTGTAGTAGACACTCCGTTACCAAATAGAGACAGCTTTCAATGTAGTTCGTGCCAGCAAGTATTAGGTTTAGAGAAAGAAGGTCGCGGTGGAACCCAAGGATTGAAATCATCTATGTGTTATGGGATGTTTAAGCTGGTAAAACTATCTTCTAATAGGGCACAGGTCAGAAACGTAAGAATCACACCATAACGGCCCACTTATGATCACAGCAGGAAATCACATCAGGTTTTCCTTTGATCGTCTATGAATGGAATGGATTCATACAATGAAGTAGTGATAATTAATGCATATGAACTACAGACCTCAACCTGAATAAATTTAGTAACACAACATTATAAATCAACTATACTCCAATTCAAAAAAATAAAATAAAGATAAAATGGTAAAAAAATAAATTGTACATGTAAATTGTTAAAAGAAATTTACCAGCCATAACACTGAATTTTAAATAAAAAATAAATAGATAAAATAAATAAATAAATTTTAAAAACCAAGTCTGGGACTTCCCTGGCGGTTGAACAGTTAAGACTTCGCCTTCTTATGCAGGGGCTGTGGGTTCCATCACTGGTCGGGGAGCTAAGATCCCACGTGCCTCGCGGCCAAAAAAACCGAAACGTAAAACAGAAGCAATATTGTAACAATTTCAATAAAGTCTTTAAAAATGGCCCGCATCAAGCAAAATATTTTTTTAAAAAAGCAAGCCAAAGAAATTGTCCAGTGTGGCCACCTTTATGTAAATATCAAAAGCATGAAAAGCCGACTAATATATTTATATTACTAGTATATGTACCTATAAATGCCTATATACAATATGTAAACATATTCGAAGTATTTGATACTTCAGACACATCTGAAGTTCACACAGATGAACAAGTACGCGAGGCGACGCGAGGCGAAACAGGAGAAAAAGCACGCCTCGTGCAGCTTCGGCTGCTCAGTGAAACCTTCCTGCAGAAACGCGACGCTGCGGCTCTGAGTCTTCAGAGAAAAGTACCACGTGGAGAAGCAGTCTGGGACGAAGGCCTGGAAACGGGAGGGAGACCACAGTGCCCTGGGAGGTATAAGGAAGTTGACGTGTAGGGCTGCGGTGGGCGGGGAGAGGATGCAAGGGGATGGTGAGACATGAAGGATGGAAGGAACACACCGCTGAGATTTCGTTCCACGTTTCGTGAGTATCCAGTGTGTCCCGGGCACCGTTTAGGCGCAGGTTGGGGCCTGGCGGCTGTGCAGATCCAAGGGCAAAGGGTCTGACCTTACGGACTTGGAAGTCACATCCTTGAAACATTTTGCTTTATCTTATTTCATTTCGGACCCTCCCCATCCCCAGCCAGGCAGGCTAGCAACAAGCTCGGGAAGATTCGGAGGAAGGCAGAGGCCCGCGGCGGGGAGGCTGTGCGCAGACGCGACGCACACCTGAAAAGAGCAGGCGCCCAGCTAATGACCAGGTGGCAAGGACTCCGATCCTTGGTTAAGAGGAACCCAAGGGAAACAGGTGTGGTCAGAGGAACCCCTGGAGGTGGGTGTGTGCCTCATATTACGGTGAGAAGAGTTTAACTGGACACTGAATAGGATATAATGGGGGTGAAACTCCTGATCTAATTTTGGCACTTCGACTCAGCAGATCTCGGCCAAGTTTGCTGTCTTTTTTCATGATAAGGAAGCATAAGAAAGAGAAAACGTCGTGCGTTGGCTAAAAAGATACTGTGGCCTTTTAAGACAACAGCATACGCACATACACACACCACTCTATTTAAAACAGGTAATCAACAAGCATCTGCTGTAGAACACAGGGAACTGTACTCACTATTCTCTGATAACCTACATGGGAAAAGAATCTGAAAAGGAACAGATACATGTGCACGTATGACCGGCTCACTCTGCTGCACTCCTGAAACTCACACAACATTGTAAATCAACTCGACTCCAATATAAAAGAAACACTGAACTGAAAGAAAGACAATAGCATGCCATGAGACGGTGACAAAAGAGGAGAGAAAAACAGCCCATGGTGAGTTGTTTCCATTTTGGTGTCAGGGAAAGGTTTAGCCCGTGAGAAGGACAAGGTCAATTATAGATTTGGTTGAAGATTTGACCCAACTACAAGAAGTGGTCACGAGAAGGGCAGCCTCAAGTGGGTTCTCGGTTAAAACTGGACTGTGTATTATATTTTAGATGGAAAAGGACATGCCTGTTCAAATTACTCTGTGGCATTCCTAACCAGAGGGGTTAGGTCCGGAATGTGCCACCCATGTCCAGGGGCCTGGAATGGAAGAGGTCTACCTGAATGAATTCAAGCCACACGTGTGGCCACGGGGAGGGACGGAAATGGAGCCCAGGGAAAGCGTTGGAGAAAATAAAAAGATTAATTTCTCACAGTGGACACAGATGAGGAGCAAAGGAACGTGGTGAGGATGAAGGGGAGGCATAGCAGAAAACGAACAAGAGGCACAACAGATTTCCTTCAGAAAGAACGATGGCCCCGTTGGATACCATGCTGCAGAACTCATCCAAGGGAGGTAACACCGGGCTGGGTTATTTTGCTTAAATTTTTAAAAGACTGTGGCTCAAAGTATGGATGTTTCCTAACTATGAAGAATGAATAAAAGCATCTCCAGTATGTGACTCTGCTTGAATCATCCATGGTGTAGACATGTGCAATTGTGAGAAAAGGGAACGGGACCAACCCTTTCCAATCATTACTGTAAGAAACTAAAGGTATAAAACCAGTACGAGAAGGACACAGCCCGGAAGGCTGCATGTTAGAAGGCACACGCTGGTTGGACGTACTTGTAAACTACAGTTACAGGAAAAGTAAGTAAGCCTACAGCAGCATCTCTGCCAAAGAATGGAGTTGCACACGTAAAGAGTAACACTCAGAAAGCTAAACACAGAATTACCCAGTGATCCAGCAACCCCACGCCTAAGGACATACCCCAGGGAAATGAAAACACCTCCCCGCAAAAACGTGTACATGCATGTTCGCAGCAGCATTATTCACAAGAGTCAAAAGGTGAAAACACCCCAAACCTCTATCAACAGAAGAATGGATAAACAAATCACAGTATGTCCATACAATGAAATATTATTCCCTCTTAAAAAGGAATGTAACACTGGTGCCTGCTACAGTGTCCATGGTTCCTGAAAACATGATGCTCAGTGAAAGCAGCCGGGCACAAAAGGACACAGATTGTCTGATCCCATCTCCGTGCGAAATGTGCAGATTTACGCGTTAAATCCACAGAGAGGGAAAGCGGATTAGCGGTTGCCCGGGGCTGGTGGCGAAGAACACAGAAACGAGGCCTGACTGCCGAATGGGTAGAGGGTGTCCTTCTGGGGCGATGGAAATATTTGGGAACCAGACACGGGTGACGGCTGCACAACACTGCGAACCTGTTAAATGTCACCGAATTGTACACTTTCAAATGGTTCGTTTTATGTTATGTAAAGTTTATCTCATCTTTTTTTTTTTTTTTTTTTTTTTAACAAATGAAGCTCTCCTGTATGCCACAGAAATAACATGAAACACAACCCAATACTCTGAGTACCATCTAAGGACTATAGATAAAAGCTTATAGAGCATTTTTTAACAGTTTAAGACAAACAAAGGAAAAAGAATACAAGTCCTACTTTTAAAATGCCAGAGAGCGAGTTGCAGGATGTTTTTTCCTGTTAATTTCAGCTTTATTTACTTTGTAACTCTTTATTGTAAGATAATTATAGGCTTCTTGAAAATCACCAAAGTTGTTTGTGTGTGTGTGTGTGTGTGTGTGTGTGTGTGTGTGCTAGGCGGGCCTCTTACTGTTGTGGCCTCTCCCATTGCGGAGTGCAGGCTCCGGACGCGCAGGCTCAGCGGCCACGGCTCACGGGCCCAGGCGCCCCGCGGCACGTGGGATCCTCCCGGACCGGGGCACGAACCCGCGTCCCCCGCATCGGCAGGCGGTCTCTCTACCACTGCGCCACCAGAGAAGCCCCGAAAATTGCCAGAGTTTTAGTCAGCAGAGTTCTGTATACCCTCCACACCACTTTTTCCAATGTTAGCATTACATCATCAAAGGACAATGATGATACCAGGAAATTATTGATAGGACACTATTAATTAAATCAGAGAGATCTTAGTAAGATTTCTCCAGTTTTACTGCTAGCGTTCAGTTATGGACCGGGATTCCACATTACGTTTAGGGTCTCCTGCAACCTTTGACAGTGCCTCGGTCTTTCTTCGTATTTCATGACCATGGGTGACCCCTTTTGAAAAACAATAGTCACTTATTTTGTATCCTGCCTATGGGGTGTGTTCACAGGCTGTAAGCATCTCCAAAGAAGACCTCAGGTGTTTTAACATCCAGGGACTCATCTGAGAAATGTCCAGGAAGCAGGCGGAAAGAAACAGCAAAAAATCAGATTCGCAAACATGGGGGGGAAACTACTTTTAAGAGGTACCACGTGGGGCTGCAGAAATAAATGCAGTCTCTACAAAAGGGTGGAAGGGCGAGTTGAGAAGGGAGATGAAGGACGACGGGGAGGTGGGGGAAAGAAAGATCTGACAGACGTTATCCCATGTTGCCTGTGGGCAGTGGGCTGTGGTGCAGTTCTCAAGAGCAGCTCTGGTCCATGTCTTAGCACCTCAGCATCTCCGCACGTCATCACGTCGGCATGACAAGACCATGCGTGACAGGACCTCTCTCTGCTTCTTCCTCTGTCAGGTGTTGAGATGGGTACGAGGTTCTCAAGAGCAGCTTTGGTCCTTCTCAGCATCTCCGCACGTCATCACGTCGGCATGACAAGATCATTCGTGATAGGATCCCTCTCTGCTTCTCTTGTCAGGTGTCCCCTGAACTCTGGGGCTTCCCAGAGCCCTGCACGGCCACTCTCCCATGCCCTGGCTCTCTGACACCTTCCACCCGGCCAACTCTTGCCTGTGGATTCCGTGTTTCCATTTCCTCATCCATAACTATCTTCCCCGCATAAACTGCAAGCCTGCTCCTATCTCCGAGCTCAGCTATCTCCGGTGTCACACTCTTTACCAATATTATTTTATCACGGAAGCATGTTTCCAATTCTTCTATGAACATTCTCCAAACCTCCTGTATTTTTCTTATAAATCCAATTTATTTTGAAGTAGAGGACCATTTATTGCCAAAAATAATGAGACAATTTCCTCCTATTTCATTATATGATGTACCCTATCTACATATTCGAATACATTTATTTTAATTCGAATAGACTGTGATTCATACCCAATTACTACTGCCTCTAACTCCTACCTGTGCTCCTGATGTGCGTACACGTGTCCAGTTATTTTCCAGATAAATTATTTGCAGGGAGATTTTTTTTTTTAACCCCAATACATACTTGTCAGTAGCAAATTCCACCTCTAGTTAGATAAGGGCGTCTCTATGTTACAGTACATCCTCCAAAGCATTATCAGCTGTAGGCTCATTTTTCTAATGGATCCTTTGAGCCTTTGCTATAAATTATTCAACACATTTCAGGAAGGCTTAGAGATCCTCAAGGCAAAGGTATCTTCTCCTTGCTACATTCCACTCTCGGGAAATTTCTGGGTAAAGTAAGTGCAGACAGGAAATTGAGCCAGGTTTGAAAATCTTGCACAGTCTTCAGTTGCATATACTGGGCGCCCCATTGCTAACAACCCCAGTAAATACTAACGTGTCTACAACTGGTCCGGACAAATTCTGCCAAGGAAAACCATTTCCAAACAGTTCACAGGGATGAGACTCTGCTCCGATGCACTTTTCTGTTCCTTCACATCTCCTTTTGTGCTGTGTTCCCACAGTCAAGGGTGGTCGAGGATGACACTTGGAGCCCAACACAAGATGGGCTCAGCCTCGCCAAAGACAGAAGAAATAGTTCTTTGAAAAGCCTTGCGTGGGAACTTCCCTGGTGGTCCAGTGGTCAAGACTCCACGCTTCCATTGCAGGGGGCACAGGTTCGATCCCTGGTCGGGGAACTAAGATCATGCCACATGGCACGGTCAAAAAAATAAAATTATAATAAAATAAAATAAAATGAGCTATACTAGGGTTGGGGTTTAAAAAAATAATGTATATTTAAAAATAAAGTAGAAAAATAAAAAGCCTTGTGTGTGTGTATGTGTGTGTGTGTGTGTTTGTAAGAAACATGGCTCCAAAGATGTAGGGAAAACATCACTGTGTGTTCATAACAATGTGTGATATGAGGAACGTACTCCTCACTTGACCTTGCTTTATCTTCAGGTGTTAATATTGGGTTGGCCAAAAAATTTGTTCAGGTTTTTCTGTAAGCTATGAAAAACCCGAACGAATTTTTGGGCCAACCCAATACTTGACCCATAAAGAATTTATCAGGCAGGGCTTCCCTGGTGGCGCAGTGGTTGGGAGTCCGCCTGCCGATGCAGGGGACGCGGGTTCGTGCCCCGGTCCGGGAGGATCCCACGTGCCGCGGAGCGGCTGGGCCCGTGAGCCGTGGCCGCTGCGCCTGCGCGTCTGGAGCCTGTGCTCCACAACGGGAGAGGCCACGACGGTGACAGGCCCGCGTACCGCAAAAAAAAAAAAAAAGAATTTATCAGGCAGATGTGCAAGTCTTTTCCCCTACTTTTTCCTATACACACCTGAGATTATGTGGACCATAAGAGAAATTTCAATACATAAAATCTTTCTTCTCCCCCTACTTGGAAAAGAAATTCTTTATATCTTAAGGAAAACCCTTATGTTCAAATGATTAATAATAGTTTAGTTGCCCGATGCTCATTTTTTCCCATCTAAGATAGCCTTTTAGCCCGAACATTTAAAACATTCACACCTGAAACACTAATACCTCATCCATTTAAAGGGAAAGACGTCCTTTGGGAGAATATCATAATCTTCCAAGGGTTTATATGGAGCCGAAAACTCTGTGTCTGTGAAACTGCCAATCACTTACAGAAATAGGATTGAAAACACTGGTCTAGAAACGGAATTAAAGAGCACGCAGTTTTGTGGAGCAGGATGATGGTAAATGTAAGAATACTGAGGTAGAAACTAGCTTTGCCACTTCAGCTATAAGCACTGAAATATCACTTGTACTCTAGTAATACTGGGCTGGCCAAAAAAAGCTCGTTTGGGTTTTTGGAAGAGGTTACAGAAAAACCCGAACGAACTTTTTGGCCAACCCTATGAGATGTCTTACAAAAAGCATCCTGTTATTGCAGTTTAGGTGGAAGATAGTTGAAAATGAAGGAATCAAACATTCCCAGCTTCCTCTGGAATATATGCCAGAGGCGTAACCACTGAGTAGATTCTCAACTGATTAGAACTTTCAAAGAGATTATTCAGTCTACAAACCAGAACCTGTCCAATTTTATAATCTCCGGTGAATATTTTCATAGCCCTGAGATCGCTTTGGAAGGGTTGATTATTTTTTCTATCCCATCACAGCTTTGGGGGGAAATACTGTTACCTTAGAATTGATACCTCATTTATCTTGCACTGAGAAAGAAGTATTTACATGTATTATGATGCTTTGAAATGATTAATTAGAACTGTTACAGAAAAATGGAGTGCCTGGGTTCCAGCCATGAAGCAGACAGATCACCATTATGCTGTGTAAGTAATACTTTATAAACCCATTTGTCACGCAGGAGAGGTGTCACATGTAATCTGATTCGCTGGAGGTAATGGATTAGGTGAAATGTACTTACATTTTCAGTAACACGCACAAAATAACTAACTTAACCCATCGGCAAACTGCATTTTATCTCTTAAGTCTTATTACGCTCCCCGGGGCCAACAGAAGAATACGTATTTCTATTTCAACTGACATCAGGAGACGCTAATGTCACGATTAGCTACCACAAATTTTAGTCAAACCAGCCCCGTTTAGGCAGTTTGCTTGACATAAGAGGACTTGTATGGCCATACCCACGGTACAGTTATCCACATACGCACTTGTGGCCTGTGTCAAGGAAGCGTTTCCTTACTTGAGACAGATATTATAACTAGGAAAGCATCTACACCAAAGGCTCTGAATGTCTGATTAACCAACAATCTTGAATGGGCAAAGCAACATGCAGTGGAGAGTTGCCATATTTTGGCTTCTTAAGATCTACCACTTCTGGAGGCCAAAATCAGGGAGTTACCACGGTTAGGCTCTAGGGTCTGATGAGCCCCTATTCCTGCTTCATTTAGTGCATCCTCACATGGCACAGGCAGAGAAAGGGAGCCAGCTGTCTTCTCTGATGTCTCCTGTTGGAAGGGAGCTAATTCCATCATGACGGCTCCACCCTCATGACCTCACTACCTCCTAAAGGTCCAATCTCCAGAACCCGTCACATTGGGGGTCAGGGTTTCAGTGGATGAATTTGGGGGGGGGACACACAAACATTCAGTCCATAGCAGCATCTAAATGTCCTCTGCGGGGAATTGTCTTGTTCCCATTGCGTGTAAACTGAGTGCAAAGGTAGATCAAGTTGGGACTTCCCTCGTGGTCCAGTGGTAGAGAATCTGCCTTCCAATGCAGGGGACATGGGTTCGATCCCTGGTCAGGGAACTAAGATCCCACAAGCCACGGGGCAACTAAGCCCACATGCCACAGCTACTGAGCCCGCACACCTCAAACACAGAGCCTGTGTG
The DNA here is from genome assembly GCF_026419965.1 of Kogia breviceps. Classification (NCBI taxonomy): domain Eukaryota; kingdom Metazoa; phylum Chordata; class Mammalia; order Artiodactyla; family Physeteridae; genus Kogia; species Kogia breviceps. The sequence goes on along the minus strand of NC_081330.1, from coordinate 130,736,434 downwards.
CCACAAGCTACAGAGCTCACGCGCCCTGGAGCCCGTGCGCCACAACTAGAGAGAGAAAACCCGCATGCCACAACTAGAGAGAAACCCAAGCAGACCGCACGCCATCACAAGAGGATCCCGCATGCCTCAACAAAGATCCCGTGTGCTGCAGCTAAGACCCGACGCAGCCAAAAAAAAAAAAAAAAAAAAAAAAAGGAAAATAAATAAATATTCGACAAAGACCTATTTAAAAGAAAGACAAAAGGCTGATCAAGTTGACCATCTCCCTTTTAGGAAACCGAACGGGACAGACAGATGTACCCTCTTCCTGAGAGGTGGGCATTTGACCTAAGCCCCTCCATTCAGGGCGTCACTTCTTGAGCACAGGGCGAGGATGAGATGGATGGTCGAAGCACAGTCACTGCAGACCAGTCTGCTGGAGAGAAGGCTTCCAGAGACCTCTAGAGATCTCTTGGTTACCCCCGATCCCAAGTGTTGACCTCCAACCTCAACATGGGTTTCATGAACCTTCCTGATAATCTTTCTACCAAACTGCAAAATGAGCTTCCTTCGCTTTCAGCCAAAACCCAAACTGATACAGACGTGTCCAGTTGGAAAAGCTAAAAATCTGAAACACTTGCATGTAACTCATCTCATGGATATGAATTTCATTCATTAAAGCGTGACTGTAAAGGCAAACTTTACAAGGAATTAAGTATCGCTCCTTTTAAAGAATGGATCACGTTCAGCAAAACGCCGGATGGAACGCTAAACCGTGTAACTTTTGAAAAGGTAAAAACTTTAATGCTGGTTCCATGTCAATGTCAACGGGAAGATGGCTGTTGGATGATTTGGATGAAAACTCAGAGTTGTGGCGTTGCCTCTGGTGGCTCAACAGGAATGCCGGTTTTGGCCATGGGGTGGAGGGCAGCTTCTTGTTTTGACTGCAACCGAGGATTAAAAACCATGTCAGAAGACGGTACTTGAGGAACAGAATCAGAATCTCATGGTTCCCTTCAGCAGGTGACAACACGATGTGTCAAATAACAACAGGGTTCTCCAGTGAACCTTTACCTGAGGCTGTCATTCCTACTTAGTTTCCTGTATCTCCAATCTTAACCTTTTCCCTTGTGTTCTCCAAAAATAAATAAATAAATAAAATAGAGAAATATTCACAAAGAGAAATCTGATCACGACCATGACTTTGACATCTTCCCCTATCTTTTAGGATGAGCTCTGAAGCCCATACCATGACTTTGAGAATCTGGTCCCTGCTACCGCCCAGCCTCCCCCCACCCCCGGCGCCTCTGCCTCCCCTGGTCTCTGCCTGCTTCACCCCCACCAGCCACGCGGCATTTATTTCTGTGCCTCTCGCATCATGGGGCTCCCGCCAGGTGGCTCCTCTGGCCTGAAATACCCTCAGCCTCACCCCCATGCCTTCCGGTCTCACTCCTACCTCCAACACCCACATTTGCAAATTCTTCCTGCCATCAGCATATCCTGTCTTCTCCCATTTTCCTTCCACGTCGCTGAACGCCCTGCCGTTTCACTTTCCCTACTTCTCTTCGCAACCGTAGAACCCACTTGGCTGTATCCTGTAGTGGAAAGCAACAGGGGCCTCTCATTCACCGTTATATTCCTAAGACCTAGTGTCACGCCCAGCTCCTAGCAGGTGCCAAAACAAGTATTTGTCAATGGAATATGACTCGGCCGTAAAGAAGAAGGAAATACTGCCGTCTGCAGCAACGTGGATGCACCTAGAGACCGTCATACTAAGGAGATGGTCAACTTGATCAGCCTTTTGTTTTTTTTTTAATAGGTCTTTTAAAAATATTTATTTATTTTTTATTATTATTATTTTTTTGGCTGCATCGGGTCTTAGCTGCAGCACACGGGATCTTTGTTGAGGCATGGGGGATCCTTTTGTGATGGCGTGCGGTCTGCTTGGGTTTCTCTCTAGTTGTGGCGCGCGGGTTTTCTCTCTCTAGTTGTGGCGCACGGGCTCCAGGGCGCGTGAGCTCTGTAGTTTGTGGCACGCAGGCTCTGTGTTTGAGGTGTGTGGGCTCAGTAGCTGTGGCATGTGGGCTTCGTTGCCCCGTGGCTTGTGGGATCTTAGTTCCCTGACCAGGGATCGAACCCACGTCCCCTGCATTGGAAGGCAGATTCTCTACCACTGGACCACGAGGGAAGTCCCAACTTGATCTACCTTTGCACTCAGTTTACACGCAATGGGAGCAAGACAATTACCCGCAGAGGACATTTAGATGCTGCTATGGACTGAATGTTTGTGTCCCCCCCCCCCCAAATTCATCCACTGGAACTCTGACCCCCAATGTGACGGGTTCTGGAGATTGGACCTTTAGGAGGTAATGAGGGTGGAAACTTATCTATGAAACAGAAATAGAATCACAGATGTAGAAAACAAACTTATAGTTACCAGGGGGTGAGGTGGGGAGAGATAAATTGGGAGATTGGGATTTACATATACACACTACTACATATAAAATAGATAACCAATAAGAACTTACTGTACAGCACAGGGAAGTCTACTCAATACTGTGTAATGACCTGTATGGGAAAAGAATCTGAAAAGGAGTGGATATATGTGTGTGCATAACTGATTCACTTTGCTGTACACCTGAAACTCACACAACGTTGCAAATCAACTGGACTCCAATAAAAATGTTTAAAAAAGCACTGTGTCAGCGTCTTGTTGCAGGAACAGCAAACTGCGATCTACCGATGAGCTGACGGATGGTAGGACCACCGCTATGTCCTCCATCCGTATCCTCAAAGCTAACCGACTTTGAGAGCACCGCCTCCGTCACACTTGGGGAAGGAAGTCTGCCTGTTTACCGGGTACTGGAGGGTAGTTACGCGAGCAAGATGGGCTCTTTGTCATCCTCGTAGAAACGTTATCATTACCCTGCCTTAAAACGGTGAGTACTCATCACCGCACCGTACACAAATCCTACCACACAGCTGTGAAAATGAAAAGGCTACCTCTATGTAAGTCAGCCTAGCACAGGACCCTGAGAACGTACACCCAAGTAGCTGTAACAGGAGACCGCTACCAAGGCCCGTGGCACACGAGCGGAGCTCTCTCAGTCACTGGGAGATGGATCAGTGGTCCACAGGGACGCTGCTGCCTTGAAATGTTCCGTGATTACCTTCTGGGAAGCATGCTCCTTTCTGCACAGTTTTGCTACGAAAACATTTACAATCTCTGCTTAAAAAATGGGACCAGACTGACATGTTTTATGTGCAATGATTAGGAGAATTTGAGAGGTAGTAATTTTGGTAATTACCAAATAGTGTGATTCTTTCCCAATAAAGCATATGTCAAATTACATTTTAAAAAATCACTAGGTTGTTCTCCCTTTAAAAGATTTTACATATGCAGAAAACAAGCTTAAGTATGCTAATGTGTTCTCCCCATATTGTATTTAAGTAATTGTTTTTAAAAACAAATGAACTTGACTGCTTCTCAGTTTCACTTCTTCCTGTGAAATTTCAAGCTCTGCAAGTTTCTTCTGCTCTCTCCCCAGTGATTGTTTCAGACAAAAATCACTTTTTTTTTTTTTTTTTTTTTGCAAAGAAGTAACGTGGGAGAGGGTATGGGAAGTGATGCCAAGGAGTTTTGCTCTCGTGAGAAAGAAAAGATTTCTGTGCATCTGATTCCCATAGATGACGTTTTCCGTCGTAGGTCTTCTAGAAAGAGGACTATTTGTTCTGATAAGTCATCCTCATTCATCCCTGTGAATTCTTAAGTATTTATCAGCCTTCTCATGCTTATTCATATGTTGTTGGTAGCATGCTATTCTTTCAATACAAAAGATACCAATGCGGAGCTGATGACACAAAGCATAGGGTTTCATGTTCTGTTTTGTTGATCCTTCTGAGTGACAGGGATCGTTACTGATTTGGGCCAATATAAATACATGCACTCCACGGCCGTGGACAAAAGAAGAGAAACTGGCTGAGGCAGGGGGAGAATTTAGGCTTTCTTCATAAATGACCCCGAGTGTCCACCTGAGCTAACTGGGAATGAGCTTCCCAGCGTAATTGAAACAACGAGAGACGATAAAAGTTACTCTCCTGCTATTCCAGAATGGGGATGTCCGCTGGCTCAGAGTCACGGAAACAAGAAAAGGTGGAAATAGTCCCTATTTGTATGAAATACAGACCGCAGTCTCCACACAGCTAGCTCTCAGAGAACGTCAAAGGGCTGGAGAGTTTTCGCTGAATAAACACTCCACGTCAGGGGACTGCAGTAGCCTCGCCCAAGGCTTGTTGTACACAAGTCAATGCTGGGGCTCAAAATTATGACACTGATATTAAGACAAAGAAACACTTATATTTATAAATCACTTGAGTGACAAAGCGGTACTTCCCAGGAGAAGTAGCATGTCTACTGCTAAGGACGGAATTGTGTCTCCCCAAGTCCATATGTTGAAGCCCTAACCCCCAATGTGATGGTATTTGGAGGTGGAGTCTTTGGGAAGTAATTAGGTTTAGATGAGGTCATGAGGGTGGAGCCCTAGGATGGGATGAGTGAAGAAGAAGGAGAAGGAGGAGGGGTAGGAGAAGGGGGAGGAAGGGGGGAGGAGGAGAAGGAGAAGGGGAAGAAGAAGGGGGAGGAAATGGGGAAGGAAACGGGGAAGGGGAAGAGGAAGGAAAAGGGGGAAGGAAGGGGGAAGGAAAGGGGACGGAAAGGGGAAGGAAGGGAAGGAAAGGGGGAAGGAAAAGGGGAAGGAAGGGGGAAGGAAAGGGGAAGGAAGGGAAGGAAAAGGGGAAGGAAGGGGGAAGGAAAGGGGAAGGAAAGGGGAAGGAAAGAAAGGAAAAGGGGAAGGAAGGGGGAAGGAAAGGGGAAGGAAAGGGGAAGGAAGGGAAGGAAAAGGGGAAGGAAAAGGGGAAGGAGGGGGGAAGGAGGGGAAGGAAAAGGGAAAGGGGAAGGGGAAGGAAAAGGGGAAGGAAAGGGAAGGGGAAGGGGAAGGAAAAGGGGAAGGAAGGGGAAAGGAAAGAGGAAGGAAGGGAAGGAAAAGGGGTAGGAAAAGGGGAAGGAAGGGGGAAGGAGGGGAAGGAAAAGAGGAAGGGGAAGGAAAGGGGGAAGGGGAAGGGGAAGGAAAAGGGGAAGGAAGGGAAGGAAAAGAGGAAGAGGAAGGGGAAGAGGAGGGGGAAGGGGAAGAGGAAGAGGAAGGAGAAGAAGAATTCTTTCTGCACCCTGTGAGGACACAGCAAGAAGGGGGTCATGTGTGAGCAGGAAGGAGGTCCTCACCAGAACTCAGGCGAGCTGGCACCCTGATCTCAGGTTTCCAGCCTCCAGAATTGTCGGCAACAAATGTTTGTTGTGAAGCCACCCAGTCTGTGGCGTTTTGTTATGGCGGCCCATGCTGACTGAGACAAAATTATCCCAGAATGAATTGAACACACCCACCCTCGGGTGCCCTCCGCTTTATCAATGCATGGCTATCAGTGTTCCAGGGAGCCAGACCGTGTCCCGAGCTCAGTGCCCAGGTTAATTGTCTTAATAGATCCACAAACATACTGACTCTAAGTGGTGCGAGTGAGTGATCGGGGTACTAGTCACCTAATTATGCGGAAGAAGAAACTGGAGGCCAGAGTGGTTGAGTGACGTGGGTAACATCACACAATGAGTTAAAGGCAGAGATTCAAACAGGACCCACCCTCTCGACTCCCAGCCAGTACGGCTTCAACTACACTACAGCACAGTAGTCCTGGATTTCCCCTCCGTAGATGAGGATGTGGAGAAGGTTTCAATAATTCCACTGACCCTGTATATGGGCAGGAGCCTATGGGGCCCTCCCAGTACAGACCACTCCATCCCCTGCCTCTTGTTTGTAGAAAAACTTTAGCCTCCTAGGCCTTCCCCGCGTTCCAAAGAACACATTTAATCATAGAAGTGAGAAATGAAGAAGTAAAGGGAAACGATCAAGCAAAATAAATTAATAATAGTTTAGTCATTAAAGAAAGCCAAGGACTCCAGTCCTCCTCAAGGACTATAGATCATCCTCTGAGCCACGTCCTGTGAGCTGCTCTGCAGATACTGAAACCCCACCGGGTGGAAGAAGTTAACTGCGTGCTGCCCACAAGCGTGGAGACCCCAGACCAGCTGGAGCCAGAAGGTCGAGGATGCCGACTCCCGATGACCTCACCACCAACCAATCAGAAGGTTGATGATGTGGACTGCCGATGACCTCACCGCCAACCAATCAGAACACTGTCCACCAGCTGATCACACAGCCCGCAACCCCCCTCCCTCACCCTGCCTTTAAAACCCGTTCCCTGAAATCCATCGGAGACTTTGGACCTTTTGAGCATGGGCTGCTTGTTCCCCTTGCTTGGCCCCTGCAATAAACACTGCATTTTCCTTCACCACAACGTGCTGTCAGGAGACTGGCTTTGCTGTGCGTGGGTAAGTGGACCCAAGTTTGGTTCAGTAACAACCTTACAAATAATTCCATACGTACATATGTGTATGCATGCAGGACCCTGTGTATGTATATAAGCACATCCATATCAGTATGCATGTTTGAAAGGCATTAATATGCCCGTTTGATAGTAAATTGCCAGGAGGTAATGTTAAAAAAAAAGTCAATCCTAAAATAAGAGGAAGGTCACATCTGGATGCCTAGATCCACTGGACTCTTGTCCCTTTCGGTGTTTTCTACCGCTAAATTGATCATCCAAAACAGAGTAACTCAAAAGAACACGTGTGACAGATTTCACTCCTTCTGTCATCAGTGTCTCTTTTGACTTTTGGGAGACCAGACTCAGCTAATGACCCGAGAGTGTTGAATATATAGGCTGTGCCATATTCTTTAAAGCTCTCACCGCACCTAAAGCTCACTACAGCTGTACCAAGGAAATACCAACCATGTTCTGTAAGGTTAGCAAACTAATAGGTCCCTCCCTCATGGGGGGCATAGAGCCCAGTGGTTTGAATTCAGCTCCTTTTAATCTTCACAAGACTGACTGCCCCTAAAGCCAGAAAGTGCAGGATTTATCCTTGTGTCTCCCGAAATCACTGGTAAGCTAAACCCTCTATGCCTTGGATTGAGGAATTAAGAGTCTCTTTCTATCACTTACTGCTTAAAAGAATGCTCTCCAAAATCGTTTCCAATATCCGGGGGGCAACACGGTATGGCGGGTAAGACTCTGGGTTGGGACCTTGGCCCCGTTTACAGCACCCACCAGTCACCCCGCCCCGCTAGGTCTCTCCGTGAGGCAACCTGCTCACACAGTCTCACGTCTTTGTCGTCTTTGGTCTCAGCTCCTGGGGCAGAGCTGTCCAGGGATCCATCTACCTGCTCTTGACTTTCTTTGTGAGGAAGGGCTTTCTCCCATGTTGAGTCAGCTCTTTAGAAGGTAGGTCCAGGTGCTTCCGTCCTACTCAGAAGGCCCAAGGGGACAGCTCCTCCCCCTCCCTCCTCTCCCAAGTCAGGGGACGGGTGTCTGACCTGAGCTACACCCATCCAGACACCTTCCCCAGGAGCCATTTTCTCATCCTGGCCTCATCTTCCCATCCTCCCCCGAAACGAGGATTCCTACCCATAAAACACTTATGGGCTATATGTGAGGACACCTCCCGGGAGATATAATCTTAGTATGATCTCAGGATGGAACGAAACGTTCTTTCTACTGAATTTTCAAAGGCACTGTCGCTCTTTTTTGAAAGGATGAAGGCGTTCAAAGGTCTGAGAGCTCAGGCAATCATTGGGCATCGCCCCTCGGCGGAGGCTTTCATGAGCTGGCACCAGGAAGGCACACAGGCCGGCAGGAGGGAACAGAAGAAAGAGACCCGATGCAGGTTTGGCCGGAGCCCGCTTCAAGGGCCCCTGTGTGAGGCACGCTGGTTCTTAATAGCTGGGGAGTAACGTGGTGAACAGGGCACAGATCAGAGTCAACGTGGTTCCATGGGGGACAGAGGTCAAAATGTCCATTGAGCAAAGAGACCGGGGAGAAAAGGCCAATATTCTGGGGTGGCACCTAGAGCGACGAGCAAATGATACCCAGGACAAATGGGGGGAGATGCGTAATCGCGCATTTTGTTTAAACCCACTCTTAGGAAGGCAGGCAGTGAACCCAGTGAGGGTTTGAGCATTCAGGCCGCGTCAGGAAGGGTGCCCAGCAAACTGGTAAGACTTTGAAGCAGACGCCCTCCGTGTTCAAACCCTAACCACTCAGTTCACCAGAGGTGGGGACGAGCCGTGGCTTCGTGCAGAGCTTTGCAAAGGTTTCCGAAATCTGGGTACGTGAGAGGGGAGAACGAGACTCCATGGAGCGCCCTCCTATAGAGTTTCCTTTTGGAGATAAAGGATGTGGTTCATCTAGAGAGAGACAAAGCGAGAGACAGAGATCAGTAGACAGAAAGGGAGACACAGAAACAGAAAAAGCCAGAGTGGGGCAGACAGACGGGCGGAGCCTGTACACACAGGGGGGCCAGAAGACATTTCAGCCATCAGGCACCATCTCCCACGCTTCATATCTGCACAAAGGTTACGTTTTGTCTCAGAATTAAACCGTCAAGCTCTGCGCAAAGCATGTTTTTTCCCCCATGAGAGTGTTCCAACCGTAAGTTTCCCACATGCGTTCCCGCTCCTCCAGCCGCGCCATCAAGCAGCCCATCTAACTGGTTACATCGATTGCAAACCGTCGGTGGAAAAACACGGCCACGGGGGTCTCCAGAGGAGTTCGGGACTGAAGGAGTGCATCCTAAATCCCATGGCCCTTCTCTAGACCAAGAGTCAGAAACCATTTTTAGTTTTTTAAGAAACCTACATACTGTTTTCCATAGTGGCTGTAACGCTGTAAAGCAACTATACCCTAATAAAAATGTAAAAAAAGAGAGTCAGAAACCACATTGCCAGGTGACCTCAGGGAACGCGATAGAGCTCTGGTAACCCGGCGAGAAATCCACTCCATGTGTCCGGGCCGGTACTGACGGGGCTGCCAGCTTCACACGGGAGTCCCTCTGCATGGGACTATCTCTGCCAGAAGGGTAGGGCTGCGTGCTACACCGGGGGCTGGTGGGGTTCCCACGCTCAGGGGAGTGGACGCCCTAGGCACGACCCTCACTGGCCAAGGATACTCACTGCAGCTTCCTCTCCCCCGAGCAAGGTGGCTGTGAGGTCGCTACTACCAGTCTCCCAGGGAATCCGTGGTTCCACGAGACCCAGTGGCCCGCTGGGGTAGCCCTCGTGAACACACTTATTGGTGTGGGAGGCTCACGTCTAAGATGTACCCCGAGATCCCTTCCTGCTGGTGCACAGTGCCCTCCTCTCGAGAATGTGTGGGATCTGTGAATACGGTGAATGTCGCTCTCTCGCGCTCTTTTTTTTTTTTTTTTTAACCTATTCTTAGTAGTTTTAAGTTGTGGTAAAAAACACACAGAACGTATGTTGGACCAGCTTAACCGTTTTTCAGTGTACGTTTCAGTGGCACTAAGTATATTCACATCACTGTGCCATCATCACCACTGTCCATCTCCAGAATTTGTCCACTTCCCGAAACTGAAAATCCATGCCCCTTAAACACGAATGCCGCGTTCCCCCTGCACACAGCCCCGGCAACCACCATGACACTTGCTGTGGCTGTGAATGTGATCCTCTGCCTACCGCACTGAAGGCGGATCACACAATGTTTGTTTTTGGGGGTCTGGCTTATTTTACAGAGCATGGTCTCCTCCAGGCTCACCCATGCTGTAGCCTGTGTCAGGATTTCCTGCTTAGGGTTGAATTTTATAAATGCTGCGTTCTGCCTATCCATTCTTCTGTCAATGGACAGCTGGACTGCTTCCGCCGCGTGGCTGCTGTGGACAAACATCATTTTATAATACTGTGGTTAGATTGCTACCCCCATACAAAGCAATTCCGAGGCTAAGGGCGTGGAGTAACTTGTGCCTGCAAGCCAAGAAGTAGGCTCCAAACCCAGGACTGTCTGCTTGCACCCACCACCCCTCTTCTCTCCATCTTTCCGTACTTTTTATTCCTACAGAAGGGTGTTGTTGTTGTTGTGTGGTTGTTTGTTTGTTTCAGCATGAGGCTCAACGGTGTGAATGCCACTCTGGTGACTAGGTTCCTCACTGGCTGACTTTTGAGTCCATCAACTACCCTGGGTGGGCCTGACCTAATCAGAAGAAAGGTCGAGTCAACAAGATAGGATCCTACGGGCCTGGAAGAAAGGAAATAGCCACGATGAGAATCGACCCGGGGCTCACGTGGCAGGGACTGCAGGAGCTGAGTGTGGTCCCTGGGCCCCCCTGAGCAAGTCTTTGTTGTCTGTTTTTAACCTTGGTTGCACCATTAACATTCACACTTTGCAGAAACTTGGCGCCCTGAATGGTAGGGAACTTCTCAGGCTCCTAGATGTCTCCACTTCACGTCTATATTGTTACGGGCAGTGTGGCTCTGAAAGTCCCCCAGGAGAGGCCATAATCCTCCTCCACGCTCTCCTGCCGTGATTCCTGACTCACCCCGGAGGAAGCTGGCGTGGCAAAGGCTCCTGCTTAGAACCACGGTCTCCACAGTCAGCTCACTCTGCACTAAGCCTCAGTGGGTCCCCGGCATGGACAGGTGTCCATAGAAAGAACCCTGATAACCTCAGATCCGAAGAGCATCGAGGGACTTTTGTAAAAACCACGCTGCCTGTCCAGCGTGGGCGGCACAGCAGGACCCAGATTTTCTTTTTTCTCGAAGTAATCACATACCTTGAGGTGCAAGGTGTGAAGTAATTAAACTTGGTTTTGTCGCAACGTGGTTCTGTAACAAAGAATAAAATAAAAACTAGAGGGTGGTGTGAAAAACACGCTTATTTTCGGCTCCGTGTTCTTAATCATCTGCTCTCACCCCGGGGTCCTGCATGGGATCAGCCGAGTTCTTTCCCACGCAAAGAAAACACACGAGAGGCAGTTCAACCCTCCTGGTTTGCCAGCCCCCGATTCTATTTCCGCGTCTCTGTGCCAATGGCTGAAGGATTTCAAGGGCCTCTGGCAGCGTCCCAGTGACGGGGGGTGCGGACCATACTGGGGAATTTCAAGGAAAATCAAGTTCAACAGAAAGGAAACGGCCTCTGCGGCTCTGGCAATTCTTCAGTTTGGAAGGCAGCCTATCGCCAAGACCTGGGAAAGAAGTGTTGGTGTCATCCAGATGCCAGCCTTGGGGTTTGTGTGTGTTTCCTGTGACTGCCACACTCATGACCACCACCTGCATGTCTGTAAACAAGAGAAGTGCATCCTCTCCCGGTGCTCGAGGCCAGACGTGCAAAACCAAGGTGTCCGGAGGCCTGCACTCCCCGTGAAGCCTCTAGGGGAGGGTCCTTCCTGGTTTCCTCGGTGCTGACTGGCTTGTGGCCACCTCCCTTCAATCTCTGCCTCTGTCTTTGCTTGTTCTTCTTTTCTGTGAATACTTCTGTCCAGACCTCCCTTTCCTTCCTCTTATAAGCACACCAGTCACCGAACTGAGGGCACAAGGACGATTTCCAACCGAGACCCTCAACTAATGACACCCGCAAAGACCCTCTTTCCAACTGAGGTCCCATTCTGAGATTCCCAGGGACATAAATTTGGGAGAGGACCCTCTTCGATCCACTACGTGATGTCCCTCTCCGTCTCTCTGTCACCTTTCTGTGGCTCTCACCTCGTCCTGACCCCCAAGGAGCTGAGAGGTCGTCTCTGGTGGGAAGAATGAAGAAGTCTGCTGTTCCCAGCACAGCCTGTTATTTATAGAGTGACCCTGCCCGGGGATCCCACGCCTGCGCCGAGAGCCCTGGGGTCACACGTCAGCCTCAGACACCAGGACAAAAGGTAAAACCCGCAGCCATGGGATGGGGAACTGGCACCGGCATATGCCCGGGCTGGTCCTCCTCGGATTAATTAGGCCGGCGGCGAAACACCAGGTCTTGCGTCCCCGTAACCGGCTATTGTTCTCCCCCGAAAACGTTACCAGCTCTGCCAGAAGCTTTGCCCCAGTTGATTCTCTTCTCATCTGTGTTTTTTCCCCTTCAGGTTGGAAGGATACTTAGCAGTCCCCCTTCCCTGCTGAGCTCCTTTCTGGGAGCTGGGTCCTGCGAATCCGCAGCGCCTGTCCATCAAAGGGACTCGGATACAAAAGGTCTGCTCGGGGGCTGCCGGCCAAACCCAGGGGGGGGCCGTTCCGGTGCCGAGTGCACATTCAGGCTGGATTATCTCCGCTTTGGGGGACACTGGTAGACACCAGAGGAATGTGTCGGGGACGTCAGGAGATCCCGCGGCTGGTGGGCAGGAAGCAGTGGTGCTGGCAGCGACGTGCCAGCCTCAGCACAAAAGCAAAGAGAGACCCAGGGTGTGTGTTGGCTGAGGGGGAGAAACCAAGGGTGATCTCTGCGGAGCCGGGGGTGACATAATTGCTGGTTTCATCTTCAGCGGGTATGGGTTCAAGCCAACCGAATGACACGCAGGCACGCACGGAGGTGGCACGGTGACGGAGGAAAGTGTGAGAAACGCGGGGCATTTTCCTGCCTTTCTGATAATAGATACCTAAGAAAACATGATAGTCGGAGTGATTGTGGTAAAGCCGTGTGCATATGTAGTGACTTTCTTTATAGGATCAGAAATCATGGAAGTGCCACATCCGCTCCTCCCCTTGGCTTAGAGGGAATGCAGCCTTTTATTTCTCCTCACCTGGGCCTCCATCTTCAGAATCCCACCCCTCCAAAGGTCTACCCGTGCTCTGGTCCTCCCAGGCTGCTCGGAGATCAGCCGCCATCCTGAACGACACAGGAACTATCCAGGACCAGGAAGTTCATGACCGACCGACTACTTCAGCGGAAACAAACGGGCATCAGTGTCCTTCACCCTGGGAAGGCAACAGGACCTAAGACACAGATTTGGGGGAAAAGTAGCCAGAATTCATATACAAGACCACACCAGATGTCATCTTTGTATTTGGATTCACAACCCATTTTGATGGTGGCAAGACAACTGGCTTTGACGTGGTTTACGGTGCCTCGGATTAGCTGGAGAAGAATGAGCCCAAACCCAGGCTGCAAGACATGTGGCCTGTATGAGAAGAAAAAGACGTCCAGAAAACAGCGAAAGGACCTCAAGAACAGAATGGAGAAAGTCAGGGGGACTGCAAAGGCCAGTGTTGGTTTTGGCAACAAGAGGAGCAAAGATTCTGCCGTGACTGTATCTGTGGGGATGTGAGCAGCCTTTTTCATGAGAGGATTAATAAACTAAGATCTTTTACATTGAAAAAAAAAAAAAAAAAGGTCTACCTGTAATCAAGTTGGATGGCTTTTGTGGCCTAGAAAGTGCTGACTTGACTTGAAGGTGTCAACTCTGATCTCCCCACTGAGATCCGAGCAGATGTGTGGTTAGATCACAGAATCACCATGTTTTATTCCCTCATTCATTCCTGCATCCATCCATTCAGTATTTTCGGGGCACATGCTACTAAGAAGTGGAACATTTATGGAGGGTCAAGCAAGTGCAGGCAACGAGCTAGGAGCTGGGAGGATAGAGTGCAGGAAGATACATGGTTACAAGAGAGAAGGCATCCTGCAAGGTGCAGGCTTTGGGGAAGTAAAGCAGGGTGGCCTGAGAAAGGCTGGGAGGACAGAGCAGAAAACCTAGAGAATGTGACTTTACACCCAAACAACAACTGAGAGGAGAAGAGGAGAAGAAGCAAAGAACATTCTGGGTGGAGGTGTCAGCATGTCAAAGGCCTTGAGACAGGTATTAGTCAGGATAAGCTAGGTTATGCTGCTAAAAAAATAATCCATAAAGTATCAGGAGCAAATTGCTACAAAGCTCCATTTCTTTTACATATATATATATATATGTATATATATCTTCATTGGAGTATAATTGCTTTGCAATGTTGTGTTAGTTTCTGCTGTACAACAAGGTGCATCAGCTCTATGTATACATATACACCCATATCCCCTCCCTCTTGAGCCTCCCTCCCTCCCTAGCCCACCCCTTAGGTCTTCCCAAAGCAAAGCTTCATTTCTTACATCTGATGGGAGCCATGGGGTCTCCCTGTGCCCTGGAGCTACGTTATCTGGAACATGTGGCCTCCAGAAACACCTTGCAGGGAAGAGAGAGAAGGAGGACCAGTCCTGGCTACTTGCCATCTGCACCTGGAAATGACAGGTGTGCCTCCAGATCACAGCTCATCAGGCAAAACTAGTCACCTGGTGCCACCTCCTTACATGATGGTCTAGGAAATACAGGTGAGCACATGATATTTGGTGAGCTAACTGTCTAAGCTACGCACTATGAATGACTTGTACTCCACCAAATTCATACGGGACTGTATATCGCTGTAATGTGACTGTATCTGTTTGTTCGTTTTTCACATTGTTCACACCTACACGGCAAGTTTGGAAATGCATATTTTCAAGCAGCCGTACAAAAGCATTCGTGAAGAATGCATAATCTCTGAAAATTGTGAAAACATCCCCGCTACCAATACATTTCCAAATACAGAACTGACTACCATATATTGTTACTTCTGTGTAGCAGGAGAAGTTCATGTTCAAAACATATAAAATTCTTTAGGTGTGAGTGGTATGAATGACAGTCTTCTTTATTTTTAAAGTTCTTAGTCGTCTGGGATCCTCCGCGAAGGAACAAGGGTTGTCTTACGGCATCCGGTACAAGTACGGAGCGCTTCACGAATTTCGCAAATTTGCGAGTCATCCTTGCACAGGGGCCATGCTCATCTTCTCTGTATCGTTGCAATTTTAGTATATGTGCTGCCGAGGCAAGCACCCTCATGTGGCTGTGTCTGGACGTGGGGTTTTGCGGGAGGCAATCAAAGTTAAATGAAGGCATGGTTTGAGGGGATCAATGTCTCCCAGAGTTCTCTCCTTCTCTCCCTCCACTGTTGTGGACACGGCGAGAACATGGCCCTCTACAAGGCAGGAAGAGGGTCCTCACCAGGAACCATGTCATCGGGCATGTTGATCTTGGACTTCCAAGCTGCAGAGCTGTGGGGAAATCACCTTCTATTGTCGAAGCGGCTCAACCTACGGTGCTTTGCTATGGCGCCCGAGCTGACCAGTTCTCTCTCACACCAGGCAGGAAGAGCCCGGCTACTCTGGGAGCTGAGAGCCAGACTGAAGGCCTGGGGGCCAAGGGAGTGAGAGAGAGCATTCCAGCAAAGGAAGCTGGAGCAAGAGTGGAAGCCCGTGTCATGCAGTGTCACAGGGCCGTTGTGACAAGTGCTTCAAGCGTAACAGCACGAGAACAGAGGGGTGGCTCTCGCGGGTTTCAGAATCTCTCCCATAAGCCAGAGTGGATCTAGGGACCGTCTTCCCGAGGATGAGCGAGGCGGCTTAGGTGGGGCGGTGGTCACGGTCATAGAGGGAGGTGGGTGGGTTGAAGAACTTTCAGGAGATGCAGGAATGGTACCAAGAGATCGATTCTACGCTGGTGTCGAGCAAGAGGGAGTGAAGGAAATACCCCACCTCCCTAGCCAGAGCACTTGTGGAGGTGCCCTTGGCCAACGTGGGGACCAGGGATGCGGGAGAAGTCT
This sequence comes from Kogia breviceps, assembly GCF_026419965.1. Taxonomy (NCBI): domain Eukaryota; kingdom Metazoa; phylum Chordata; class Mammalia; order Artiodactyla; family Physeteridae; genus Kogia; species Kogia breviceps. Next base: position 130,720,913 of record NC_081330.1, on the reverse strand, counting down.
GCTACTGGACACCAGTCTAAGGGAGGGAGGACTTCCAGTCGGAGAATCCACAACGCACACCACTGCGGGTCTCTCAGCGTCACTCTGTCAACACTTGTCGTTGAACAAATGGATGAAAGCAAACGGGGACGTTAATAAAGTACATGCCTCCCCCGTGGGTTGAAGGGCTGAGAAGGGGCAGCTGAATAATTAGGGTTCGGTAAGGTTTACTAAAGACAAACAATATTGAAGGGAGTTTTGCTGAAAGAGGAGGAGCTGGATAAAGAGTGTGGGAAGGGTGGTCCGGACAGAAGCAAGGGCAGAAGCAAAGACAGAGGAGTGTGAGCCAGCAAAGCTCGGCAGAGACTCGCGGGTGAGGCCGCAGGTAGGGCTGGAAGCTGCCAGCCTTCTGAGCGCAGATGAAGAGTTAGGACATAGAAGGCCAAGGGCATCACTTGGGAGAACCTCCCTCCGCAGTGATGGAAGTCAGGGTGACGTGAGTGACTGCAATGCTAGAGAAACCCACTGGAAGCCAGATGGGGAGACACTGGAGAAAAGACAATGGGTTAGGAAGCTACAGGGGCAAAATCCAGGTGGCGGGAGCTGAGCCTGTGGGTGAAGCCCAGGGCTGTAGACAGCAAAGCAGAGAGAAGAGAGCAGACTCGAGGGATATTCAAGATAAGCACACTCCAGGATTCATAGGATTGATCAATACCGGGCTTGGGAAGTGTGGCAAATGAGATAAAAATGTCCAAGTCCTAATTTCTGGAACCTGTGAATACGCCACTTTTCATGGTAAAAGGGGCTTTGCAGATGGGATCAGGGCAGAGACCTCGAGAGGAGGAGATGGTCCTGGATTATCCAGGTGACCCGAAATCATCCCAGGGGTCTTTAGGATTGAAAAAATGAGGCAGGAGCGTCAGAGTCAGGGAGAGATGAAGACGGTACGGTGCTGGCTTTGCAGGAGGAGAAGGGGGCCATGAGGTCAGGGATGAGGGCATCCTCTAGAAACTGCACAAGGTAACTGTTGGATCCTTCCCTTGGCCCTTCCTCAGGGAAGCAGCGCCAGGGACAAAGACAAACTGTCTTCGACACGCGTGGAGTTTGCGGAGGACATGCGTGGTAGGCAGCTGGCTATTGGTCCAGAGTCCTGAAGCCAGATCTGGGCTGAGGATACAGAGATGGGAGCCGGGCTGCTGGATACTGGACTCCTGCAGACACCCTAGAGCCCCCCTGTGTTTATTCATTTCCAGGTGGATCCTAGCGCAGGGACGGAGGGTGGGCACACGCGCACACACACACACTTATTTACCCCCCATGCCATCTACGTGTGCAACACGACTTTGTATATTCTCAGAGTCCTTTCAGCTTGGGCAGCCACTCACGCTGTCGGCCGCCACGGTCACCAGCAAGCCCTACTGCCCAACAGACACCTCAGTCTGATCACTCAGGCTCCTCGCCTCAGCCTTCTACACCTAAGACTTTACAGGCCCTGAAACAACAGACAGTCTGTAGCTTCTAACGTGGTCTATATTTCCTCATCCAAAAAAAAAAAAAAAAAAAAAGAAGAGGGAGGAAGGGGAAGGGAGAGGGCTTTGCTTCTCTCTAGGGCAGGGCTCCTAAACTCTGGAATCTAGTTCCTAAAACGAGTCCGAATCCAGCCTGTTGCTGTTTTTGTAAACAAACTTGTATTGGCATAAAACCAAGCCCGGTTGTTTATGTGTTGCCTGTGGCTGCTTCCGTCGTGCAATGGTAGATCTGAGAAATTACGAAGAGGCTCTAAAGCCCTCAAAGCCTAAAATATTCACTAACTGGCCCTTTACAGAAACTGTCTGCTGATGGCCCCTACGGGGAATCAAGTCTTGTAGAGCAAAGAGGGTAGCCAGTTTCCTTCTCCGTGATACGCTTTAGATACAGCTGTTTAGTATTTTCATGATTGTTATGATATTGATTACATAACCAAATAATAGAGAACAAACTTCAAGGCATTCACAGGTGCTGAGGGGTAGAAAGAAACAAAAAGGCCAAGCCAAGAGCAGTGAAAACAGGCAGAAAGAATGAGTTCTACCCTAAAGAAGAATGAAACACTGAGAAAAAAATATCCACTTCCATAAGATAAATCTCTTCCCTACCTATAAAACGACTGCCTGGACCGCTAGCTAGAAGCTTCTACTTATGTTCAGATATGACCGGCGTGCTCAGAATCTATGTCAGGATTCTGACTCCAATTTCCTTCTCCAGCACTTTTCTCTGTGATGTGAAACTAATTAAGTCTGGCGTCTTTGCAGTTCTTGAAAAAGATTATTGTTTTCACCATATCTAATAACACCTTACGGGCCTTTTGCATTGAAAACAAAAATATATTCTCGCCTGAAAACATTGATATATATTCTACTACAATGTGGGTATTAATTCTCTGTGTATACAGCAGCAACTTAAAAATGATTTCACTTCCTCTAAAATTTGATTATGTATTTGAACCCAGCCCACTCCAGCCTTGCTATGAAAATGGTCTGCTATGGTGCACACATGTCTTTCTGGGGCATACACAGCATGAGAAAATTTCTGTATTGATGCTGGGTCAGACCTACAAATTTGGGTGATTTAATATGCCTCTAATTAGTTAAGATCTAGTGAATACATTTTTGCAGTGGCTTCTACTTGATATCCACGTTTGAGTGTATGTTATGTCAGTCCTGAGAGGTGGATGTCAGCTCAGAGAACTTCGGTAATATCTTTTTTTTTTTTTTTTTTTTTATCCATTCTTTAGCTCCTGCTTTGTGCACGATAATACCCTTCAAGAATGCAAAACAGTACAGTAGCTCTTCTTCAGTGCCAGACCTTAACAACAATAATCTTCAGCAAGGAATTCAGGGAGAATTCCACTTTCAACATTATACAAGGTCATGGAGTTAACAGTGACGTCCATTTTCCTTCATTTGTCTCGAACATTCTAACTGCTGTGTATTACCAAGCCATCCCCATTTTCCTATTAAAAAGCATATCAGGATATTGAATATTGAAGTATTATGGGGTACAATTTTTTTCTCTATTTCTGGAAAGTGGACCATTGGGATTCGTTATTCAATGCTAATGTAAGAAAAAAAAATCTCATTTACTCAATGAAAAGAAGAAAGTGGTCATAGACAAATGTGCATGGGGCCTGGGATTGGAGTGAGAAGGTGAAAAGCAAAGCAGAAGTGTCCATGGTACCGTAAGGTTAAACAGGGGAGAGGAAGCAGTTAACACAGACGGGAGACTGAGTCTTTTTCACCAAGGCTGCCTTAGGCATATAGATGTGTCCAGGTGACTCCTCACATAATAAATTTCTCTGCTCTCCACTGCTCTTTTTTTCAAAACTAAATTCTTTATGAAGAAAAATACAAAGTGTAACGGAGGGTGTAGAGAAGAGGCCAAAATAAATGAAGAAATGCAGTATGTTTCTGGATGAGATTATTCAATAGTGGTTACATGTTATTTTTAAAATTAATTCTTACTGGAGTAGAGCTGCTTTACAATGGTGTGTCAGTTTCTACTGTAGCTGTACGTATACATATTTCCCCTCATTTTTGGATTTCCTTCCCATTTGGGTCACCACAGAGCACTGAGTAGAGTTCCCTGTGCTATACAGCAGGTTCTCATTAGTTAGCTATTTTATATGTAGTATCCATAGGGTATATATGTCAATCCCAATCTCCCAGTTTGTCCCATTCCCCCTTTCCCCCTTGGTACGTGCTATTTTTTTTTTTTTTTCCTAAATGAATGCATGTTTCACACAAACTAATGGACATCACCATGGAATTTTTTGGTTTGTTTTTCGGGTCCCAAAATTATTCTTCTGATCCTCTGGAAGAACAAATGTACAAAAGCGTCCTGGCAATTTCAGGAAGAAGAGCAGTGAAGGATGGGAGAACGAATTATCCCGCGTGTAAATCTGCACTTATTTAAACAGTGTGATAATAGAACAGCCACGGAGACACTGATGGATAAAAGTAAGAGGCACAAGAAGAAACACACAAAAAAGGCACAAGTGTTTTAGACCACGTGGTGCGAAGTAATGGATATCTGGGTTGGCTACTTAGGGAACAATACAATTCATTTCCCCCTAAGTAAACACCAGAATTAAATATAATGGTTAGGACGCCTACTTCCATTTCAGGACGGAACAGCGCTCTCATCCTCGTAATCAAAACATATGTTTGAAACATACTTTTCAAAACAATCATAATTTTTTATTATAAAAGAAGATTCGTGAAAAGCTCAGGACACTAAGGGACACAAGAAACGAAATTCCAAAAAGTAGCAAGCTCCTTCCAGCAAAGACAAGACTCCCGTCGGCTTTGATCTTTGTGGAAGTGGTCAGGGTGGGAGGACCCTATGGTAGGTGAGGGGAAGGAGGAAGGAGGAGTAAAGTTTTAAAGCGTGGGGGCTGACGTGTTCGATGGGAAACATGAGGGAGTCCTAGTCTCGGTACATACTTCGACCACCTGCTAAGTGTTTCCCAAGAATCTCTGCAGAGGACAGAGACAGTCTGCCCCATGTGGGTGAGGTGGGAAGAGGGAGGAGATAAATAGCACGAGTTCTCGCCCAGGTTCAAGGCAGCCTCTTTCAGAAGGTAGGGATCAGGGCAGTGGATCTGATGCAAAGTGTAGTCGGGAATGCCTGGGCTTCACAGGGTATTAGACAGCAGCCCTCCAAAGACAAAGGCAGTGTCACAGGGTGGGGGGACTTCTCCAGTGTGAGAGACAGAGCAAACAGACACCCCAAAGAGCATCCTGGTGGTAAGTGGAGAGACCGATCTCATGGTTAAGAGAACTGGGGACTTCACGGAAAAGCACAGAGATCTCTCTGGCGCCTTACCAGTGCCAGATGCCCAGCCTGACTGAAGATGAAGCCGCAACTCTGTCCTCAAAACTTCTGAAGTCAACAGCGACGTGAGTCACAGGGACGCTAGTGTAGTGTCCCACAGACCTCAGAAGGTCTCGTCTGTGCTTCCCCAGTCTCCCTTCTCTTTGCATTTCAGTTTGCAGACTTTCTATTGGAGTCAGAAGAGAAAGAACAAGAATGGGAGAAGGAGGAGGATTCGAAGAGATAATAACTGGGAACTTTCCAGAAGCGATGAACGATGCTGACACATAGATGGATGGTGTTCAGCAAACCACAAACAGGAGAAACACAAAGGAAATGCCACCTGACAATTTCCTAGACACAACTTCCTGAACACCAAAGATGCAGAGTGAATCTCCAAAGCAGCGAGGGAACAAAAAGACGTATCATACGCGAGCGCGTGACATTCTGAATTACGGCTGACTTTTCACCAGAGGAAACAAAGAGGCCAGAAGCAATGGAAAGGTATCTGCAAGGTGATGAAAGAATAGTGTCAACTTAGAATTACAGATCCCGTGAGAATATCCTTCAAAACGGAAAGTGGAATAAAGACATTTTCAGGTACAATGAAAATGTAGACCCACTCCACAAGACATGCTAAAAAATACAAAAATAAAACGTCTGCAGAAAGAAGGAAAAAAATACCAACTAAGAGCCCAGTTACGCAAAAAGGAAAGAATAGCAAGCAAAAGTGTAAATATCTGGATAAATATAAAATACCTTTCTTTAAAGTATCCATGTTGTTCAAGTGTCTTTTAATAAGCATTCACTGTTTAAAACAAAAATGACAAGAATGTTTTGTTAGATGTATAGGCTATGTAGAAGTGGATTGCAAAATAATGAGAATGTAATGGGCAGGGAGGTATTTCGTGCAATTATTCTACTGTGAGGTCCTTATGGAGTTTGTGCATATTTCTGAAAGTAGTATAATTTTTTAAGGTGGACTCTGCTACATTAAAGATAAGTATTGGGGTGTCTAGAGAAGTGCTTTTCAAGAGCTAGAGGGTAAGGGGCCACCCAGAAGCTTCCTTTGTGTCTTCCCAAGTAGGGTAATTTTGCTCCCTTTTTCATATTTCTCTGTTTTCCAGATTTTCTACAACAAATGCAAACATTTTAGAATAAATATTTTCAGTAAGTTCATTGTCTTCTTGAAGGGCATTTTGTACCTTTTTTTCCCCAGAGTTGAGATCCTTTACCAGCTTGTGTGTAAACTGTGGTCTTCTAAATGATTATTCCAGAATTGGCCTCGAAAGCAGTTCAGAATAAAACTAAATATTGTGTTAGATTCCCATAAAACAATTCTAAGTGGGCATGTGCTGGAACAAGTAGATTGTGAAAATTATCAACACATGTTAGTAGTTTTTCTTACCACCGTGCCCCCACCCCCCGCCATCCACGCGGATCATCTCTCTGTCCTGCCTGTTGGTCACTTAGTGGCCGACTTGGTTACCAGATCAATGTCGCTGTATCACAGTGCTTGTGCTCAAGACACCCTTAGTTTACTTAATAATGGCTCCAAAGCACAAGAGTAGTGATGCTGGCAATTTGAATATTCTCTTATCGTGCCTGATTTATACATTAAACTTTATTGTAGATAGGTACATGTAGGAAAAAAACATAATACATATAGGGCTTGATACTACCCGTGGTGTCAGGCATCCATGGGGGGGTCTTGGAACGTGTCCCCTGTGGATAAGGGATGACAATTGTATATGTAAATATACAATATATATACTGTATTCCCAACATAGCTACAATATATATGCTGTATACCCAACGCAATATACTGTATTCCTAATATATATACAATATATACACTGTATTCCATATAAATATATAGTATTCCCAATTATTTGCTAGATTGACTCAATCCGTCTTGACTCTTGCACCTCTTCAAAGCACATTGATAAGAATGGACTTTTCTGATATTTCATCAAAGGCTTCCATCTTCCAGGGACACACTAGAAAATCTATTATACTCTAAGTTACCCGGGACGATAACTGGTAAAAAAGAAACCTCTCTGTACCCTACACCTTCACTCCATCAGAAACCAAAATAGTGCTCTGATTGCTCTTATCTGACCTACTTTAGTGTCGAACCTATAAGGACCTAAATTCTTAAAGTCCTAGGCTTGGAAGGAACTTTGGAGGGTTTTCCCAATCCATCCTCATAACTTTCCGCAGAATCACACCTCTGCTGTGCTGGATTCATCAAGGCTACGCAAGGATTTTCCACCACTAACTTGGGGTTGTCTGTGAGATTTGCGGAAGGTGCATGGCTTTTTATTCTCTAGTCTGAAAAGTAATATAACAGTTTTATCTAATGACGCTATTTGGTTACGTAGTTACAGAGGCAAAGAAGGATAAAGCACAGGCCACTTGGAACTGTAATTTTATCTGTCACACACAATAACTCTGTAGGAACTTTATGGTACCCATTTCTAAGCATCATGATTATGCTGAAAGCTACTGAAGAAGTATAAACGTCCTTAAAAGGCTACCAGCTGATCTGGTTGCGTGCCAGCCTGGTGGATACCCAGGTCCCCAAGTTTTACTTCCTTTCCTCGGACACGAGATGTTCACGTAACTCTTTCCAGCACTTACAAACCTGACCCCTTCCTTCATCTCAGACACATCCTGTTCTCAGCCTTCCCTCTCTCCCCAACTCAGACCCGTGATTAGCACCTAACTGGCAGGTTCCAGCCATTTCCCTTCAACTCAGAATTCAGAGGACCAGCCCTGACAACCGAACACGTGGCGCGTGTGTCTCGGAGGCACTGAAAACTCCGTCGTGTTCAGGATGGAAGTGACCGTTCTCCTCACCAGCGACCAGCGTTCCTCCCCTCCTGCATCACTTCTCATGCAGAATCAGCAGGCTCCTTGGATTCAAATATCCAAATACTGTGTGTGTACATAGGTTTGTGTGTGTGTACTTTTTTTCAACTTGGTTCATGTTCTTAATTTCTACTGCAGACCCCCAACTTCAGTCCACTGTCTCCTGCCTGTATTGCTGCAGAAAACCCTTAACTTGGTAGGTCTAATACCCCTTTGCTTGTCCCTAATCCACTGTTTCCAAGAAAGTCTGAGGGACATTTTTAAAACCAAACTTGGACTGTGCCACTATGCTGCTCAAAATCCTTTCAGTATGTCTTTTTTTAACATTAGGATGGAGTCTAAAAATGTTCAGAATGGCCTGTAGGGCCCACGGGATCATTCTCGCCCCTACCCATGTCCTCCAAGACATCACACCGGAATAATATAATGTTCTTGAAGAGACAACACAGTTTACACACGGAGTCCGTTTTAAATGTTTTTCAGGATCCAAGCAGAGCTCCTGGCGTCCTTTTTCGTAGCTGAAAATTGAACTTCCAGGTGGTCTTCGCAGAGACAAGTACAGGAGGGCCTGCTGCCGATTTCCCAAGAGAAGGCAGTCAGATTATGAGTGCAGATCTCAAGCGTGGTGCACAAGACGACTGCAACACCTTGGCATAAATTCTAGAGGCTGACGATTCGTCATGGAACCAGAAAGACTTCCTCTAACCTGCCCTGCCCTCTCCTCGCACCATTCCACAAACCCTCTGGCCACAACAAGGGACATCACCACTTTTCACCACGTAAAGGATCCACATACGGGACGGAGAAACGCAAACAGAAAGTCTTGCGGAGCTCACGCCCCCAAAACAAGATTGACCACTGTCCGCGTTTGCTGGGGCTGCCGTAACAAAGCACCCCAGACTGGGAGGCTGAAACCCAGCAGACATGGATGTCTCCCAGTCCTGGAGGCAGGAAGTCTGAGATCCGGGTGTCAGCAGCAGGGCTGGTCCCTCCCGAGGCCTCTCTCCCGGGCGTGTAGACGGCCGTCTCCTCCCCGTGTCCTCACGGGCTCGTCCCTCTGTGCGTGTCTGTGTCCTGATCTCCTCTTCTTATAAGGACTCCAGTGCTATGGAATCAGGACCCCCCCTAGTGACCTCATTGTACCTTCATCCCCTCTTGAAAGACCCCAGCTCCAAATCAGTCACGTTCGGAGGTCCTGGGGGCTAGGACTTCAACATACGAACTGGGAGGGGGGCGGGACACAATTCAGCCCCGAGAAACCACTGTAAATGTTGCTGGAATTCCCTATGCTTTGCACGACAGCCTGCCCCTAAGCATTATGCAAGCGAGGAAAGCGTTCTGATAAATGAGGGCGGCCCTGTGTTGATCTTTTGATTCATGTGGCAAGCTTGGAGACATAACCGATGGACCCGAATTCCTATGAATGTGACGCGATGACTGATCTTGGCTCCTGAGTGTTCCGAGTGAGGGTATTAAGCTGTGCCGCATGCACGCGACTCTGTGTGTTGCACAGAATGTCAACGACCGTCGGTGACGCCGGCTCACCACTTCACCACCTGGGTTCACTTCTTCAGAACGTTGAACGAGAACGTGTCTCAAAACTCTGGACGTGGGAAAATTTGTTCTCCCAAACCCAAGTCTCTGGTCAACACATTAAATAAAACCAGAAAAAAAAAAAAATCTAACCACTTTTCAGAACAAAACTTTCATTAGAAGGAAGAGTCTGAAAACGTAGACTCACCTTTTGATATCTGTGTTTTCTATTGCCCGTTTAAGAGCTGCCCTGGGGGTGCTGGAGAGACAATTGGTGCGGACTCACGAGATCGAAATGAAAATCAGGGCCATGTTATTTCCAAGCAGATGGCTTTGGGGGAGGCACTGACCAGTTCACTGTGATTAGAAAACGAGCTAAATATAGATGTAAATCATGTCTGACCTTCAGAGAAGTCTCGAGACCATCCCCTGTTGTGAGCTGACAACAGCTTGACACAGAAATGCCAGTTTGGGGAAACATAGAGACTCGCTGCCACCACTTATTAATTGTTATGGGCAAAATCGTGACAAATCAAAGTGGCAGCTGTTACCTGTCTCGGCAGGTTAGCCCCTCTCTCTGAGCCCAGTGAGCGCTCGGCTTACGGTTGATGAGAACCTTCCTGAAATGGATATTTTCAGAAGGATATCTTTACATTTTAAAGTAAGTTCTGAAATGGTTTAAAAAATCTTTATTTTGGGAAAGTGTCTCTCCTCCACCTGTATCACCTGTTTGTTCTCACTTGGTCCCCCTCAAACCCCTCAGTTTGTTGGATCGCAGCTGGTTGCCGCGGAGATGAGTGCAAAGTCACAGACAGGATTATACCTTCAAGTGGGGAATAAACAGCAGGCACACTGAACTCTTAACAAACAAAATCCTGTTATTATGCAAATAACCTTCAAATACTCAAGTGTAACCCAAAATGCATAATTTTCTTCTGTGGGATTTTTTTTGGGTCCCCCTTGGTGTAGCAAAATGCACCTTCATCTGCTAAATCCAGCTCTAAAATGAAACATGTCATAGGACTTCAAAACTGCATTTGAGAGTGGAAGACCCTACTATGTGACAACAACAAAACACATCATCAATAGGTTGCTAAGGACATTTTAGCAAAGACAATGACGTGTCCAAATTTAACCAGAGAAGCTTTTCAGGATCAGAACAGTAATTACAATCCTGCTGAACAATTGTCAAATTAGAGGTACATAAAGGTAAAGAACTTGCGGTACATATTGCTACACCCGACGTGGCTTCTGAGGTTTGAATAGTTGCTGACTGCTAACGCTGACCTCCAACAAAGCTGGATAAGACAGGATGGTTTCTAGGACACCATGGAAGGCTCCTCTGACCAGAAATCTCATTCTAGTGAATTTAGAACAACACCTACATCGGCCACGTGAGTCAACGTTTATCATAAACAGAAGAAGAATGGAGGTAGTATTCACGGAGCATCTATCAGCAGGTATGGTGGCAGTTATTGCACGTAGGGTCACTGAGCCCTCACAGTCATCTGGACACACACACAGCAACCCATCGTCTGCATTTTTATGTGATTTTAAGGTTCAAAGAGATTAAGGATCACATTGTGTCTGTGGTTAACAAGCTTTGGAGCCAGTATTTAAACCCACACTCAACAACTCCACTGCCTAACTCAAGCTACACCCCAAGGCGCAAAATCTTTGTGGAAAGCCGCCATTATCAGTCATTATCACCTGGACTCCACATAGCTACGACTGTTTGGTTTTGGCTAAGGAGAACACCAAACTCCTCCAAGTAAGAGAAGGAGGGATCAGTAAGTATTGGGCTGAGCCAGGGAGACAAACCAAATGGAGTACATGGGGCTGGGAGACAAGCTGTCTGTAGGATCTGCAGCCCTGGGCAACTCTGCTCCAAGCATCCTGGGGTAAAGTCCTATAATTAATTAGTCTTTTCACGCCTCTCTGAATCCTGGAGACTGACTCAGTGGCACAGAGGCACGTAGATTTTGCACCGAGGGTAACTCCTCTGCCATCTTGATGCAGTGTCCGTGGGCCCTTCTTCCCGTAGGGAAAGGACTAGTAAGACATAACCTATACGATAGGCATTACTTCTTAGTTCGTTTAAAATAGAGCATGAAGTGGCTTCCGTTACAGTCTCGTGGAGATGTCCATTGCTGTTCATACTGAGAGATAAACGAGTTTGGAAATGAAGGAAACTCAGGGATTCTACTAGTGTTTCAGGAGTGAAGTCTAAAATTTTTTTGAAAACGCCACTTAGAGTAGTTGAGAAATTGGAACAGTGGCCAAGAATTCATACCTCTACTAAGAAATTCCTACTCTTTGTTTAAAAATACTTATTTATGGTTTATTGAAGTGTAGTTGATTTACAATGTTGTCTTAGTTTCAGCTGTACAGCACAGAGATTTAGTTATACATACACATATATGAGTATTCTTTTCAGGGTCTTTTCTACTATAGGTTATTAGAAAATATTGATTACAGTTCCCTGTGCTATATGGTAGGTCCTTAGTGTTTATCTATTTTATATATATAGTCGTGTGTATCTGTTAATCCCCAAATCCGAATTTATCTCTCCCACACACACCTTTCTCCTCTGGTAACCATGAGTTTGATTTTGAGATCTGTGAGTCTGTTTCTGTTTTGTAAATGAGTTCATTTTTTTTCATTTTTTAATAGATTCCACATAGAAGTGATATCATGTGGTATCTGTCTTTCTCTGTGTGACTTACTTCACTGAGTATGATCATCTCTAGGTCCATCCATGTTGCTGCCAATGGCATTATTTTGTTCTTTTTTGATGGCGGAGTAGTATTCCATTGTCTACATGGACCGCATCTTCTTTATCCATTCGTCTGTCGATGGACACTTAGGTTGCTTCCACGTCTTGGCTATTGTAAATAGTGCTGCTATGAACATAGGGGTGCATGTGTCCTTTTGAATTAGAGTTTTCTCCAGATCTAAGCCCAGGAGTGGGATTGCTAGATCATATGGTAGTTCCATTTGAAAAGTTCCCATTCTTGAGCTACAGATGATTGCCCCCGGCAGTAATGAGGATGCCATTTTCAGTGCAGGGTCCCAAACTCAGCATGGCGGCCTCTACACTTTAGGAGTTTTCCTGTGTGTCCTGGCACCAGACTGGCCCAGCACCCAGCCCTGGGTTATGTCCATCACCACAGGAAAGAACGAGCAGGACAAGCCCGCACAGCGGATGGGAGCCCCTCCCCATGTTTCTTCGGACGCCTGGTCTGTCCAGGGAACAGGTCCCCTGGCCCCCTCGCTGAGCAGATGGCAGGACTCCTGCCAGGCCAGCCAGCAGGTCACACGGCCAGCGTTGGCTTTTCGTGACCACTCTGATGTGTTCGTGTAGAAAAGAATGTTTGCTGTGAAAGTTTTTAGTCTGCATTGCAGGGACCTCTGCCCCTCGGCTGCCACCGTGGGGAAGCAGGCCCCGCTCTCTCTACTCACTGCGTGGTGCCCAGAGAACAAGGAAAATCAGCGGCTGACTTGGAAGGCGGTGGGTTTATTGGGATGAGGTGAAACGGAAGCCGTACTCGAGGGTGTGCCTGAGGGTGTTGTATAACTTGGAAATCTGCAGAATTCACCTCGGGTAATGGAGACAAGGTGTGTACCTTGAGGTCTCTTGTATTCCTTTTTTTGCGCTTTTTGTTTTGCGGATTTTTTTAGTTTCGTTTTGTTTTGTTTTAGGTGCCTCCTGCCCTGGCCCTAAGTAAACTCCCGTGGACTTTCAGCCCCTTAAACATTTCACAAGCTGGCCCACACACCCATTTTGTTTTCCATCACTGGTCCAGTACCACATCCTGACCGGTCTTCTTCTTCCTTCCCCTCACAGTGGTGGTGCTAAAGGCTCTCCTGGAAAAAAGAGCTGCCATTTATGAACTACCAAGCCAACATGATAGTGACTGGTAGTTATGGCTTAAGCCATACAGATAGCACCGTGGCTCCTTAACAGCCTTCTTGGGCTGCATAACCTCCACACCCTTTATTTCACCCATTTTACGTGTACGTTTACAACGGCTTTTCGTGTACTTACAGGGTGGTGCCACTATCACCGCAATCTAATTTCAGAAGATTTCCATCACTGCAAAAATATTTCTCAGCCCCTCCGCCTCATCCTGCCCTCAGTCCCAGCCGGCCACCAGACTACATTCCGTCTCTAGATTTGTCTCTCCTGGGTATTTCATATACATGGAATTACCACACTACATTCCGTCTCTATACATTTGTCTTTCCCAGGCATTGCCAGCCTATCACCAGCCTTCATTCCTTCCCTATAGATTTGTCTTTTCTGGGTACTTCATAGAAATGGAATCATACTATATATATATTTTTTTGTTTTTTCTTTCTCTTTTTTTTTTTTTTTTTTTTTTTTTTTTGCGGTACGCAGGCCTCTCACTGTTGCGGCCTCTCCCGTTGCGGAGCACAGGCTCCGGACGCGCAGGCTCAGCGGCCACGGCTCATGGGCCCAGCCGCTCCGCAGCACGTGGGATCCTCCCGGACCGGGGCACGAACCCGCGTCCCCTGCATCGGCAGGCGGACTCTCAACCACTGCGCCACCAGGGAAGCCCCTATATATATTTTTTAATTGTGATAAAATCCACATAATATAAAATTTACCACGTCGACCATTTTTAAATGAACAGCTAATTGGCATTAGGGACATTTACACTGTTGTGCAACTACCCGCCCACCCATCTCCAAAACTTTTTCAACTGGCAAAGCTGAAACTCTGTACCTACTGAACAATAACTCCCCTTGTTCCCCTTGTCATATATGTTTTCCAGTGACTGGGGTTTCTGTCAGAATTCACCCATGGTGTAGCGTGTATCAGAACTTCATTCCCTTTTATAGCTGAACAACATTCCATTGTGTGGATATACCCTATCTGTCTATGCATTCGTAAGTTGATGGGTATTTGGATTCTTTCCACTTCAATTTGGCCATTGTGAATAACGGTTACTATGAAACATTCGCAATTCACGTGCAAGCTTTTATGTAGATAAATGTTTTCATGTCTCCTAGTTAGATACCTAAGAGTGGAATCACTGGATCAGAGATTAACTCTAGGTTTAACACTTTGAAAAACTGCCAACCCCAACCTGTTTTATCAAAATAGCTGCACCTTTTTACATTCCCAACTGAAACAGGAGGGTTTTAACTTCTCCACGTCCTCCTCAACATTTGTTAGTGTCTTTGGTTTTCATTGCAGCCATCCTGGTGGGTGTGATGTGGGATCTCATGATGGTTTTGATTTGCATCTGTGTGAAGGCTGATAAAGTCAAACTTTTTTTTTTTTAATGTGCATATTAGCCCTTCATATATCTTTTTTGGAGGAATACCTGTTAAGTTCCTTTGCATTTTTAACTTGGTTATTTACTCTTTTGTTATGGAGTTATTTATATGCCCCGAATAAAGCCCCTTATTGGATACATGACTTTGCAATATTTTCCCCTGAGTTCTTAAGTTGTCTTTTCACTTTCTTGATGGTGACTCTTATTTATTTATTTATTTATTTGTTTGTTTATTTATTTATTTTTGGCTGCACTGGGTCTTCGTTGCTGCGGACGGGCTTTCTCTAGTTGCAGCTGCGGCGAGCGGGGGCTACTTTTCATTGCGGTGCACGGGCTTCTCATTGCGGTGGCTTCTCTTGTTGCGGAGCACGGGCTCTAGAGCGCAGGCTCAGTAGTTGTGGCGCACGGGCTTAGCTGCTCCGTGGCATGTGGGATCTTCCCGGACCAGGGCTCGAACCTGTGTCCCCTGCATTGGCAGGAGGATTCTTAACCACTGCGCCACCAGGGAAGCCCCATGATGGTGTCTCTTAAAGAGCAAACGTTTTAAATTTTGATGAATTCCAATTCTTCTCTTTATTCTTTTGTCCCTTGTGTTTTTAGTGTCTTATCTAAGACATCATTGCTGAACCCAAGGTCATGAAGAAATATTCATGCTGTCTTCTGAGAGTTTTATAATTTAGCTCTCCCATTAGGTTTAGGACCCATTTTGAGTTAAGGTTGTATCTGGAACATCCAAGACAGGAACCACGTATATTTATACGGGGAGTTTACCTGCGGCAGCTAACCCACTGCTAATTAAACAGCACACACAAAATACACGTTTTTGGATAAACGGATATTTTATATGTGCAGATTCCATAACCCCGACTCCCCACGTGAAACTTCATTCTTTACTTGTAATTAAAATGCAAGAGGAAGGTAGAATAAGATAGAGGTAAGAACTAAACGTATATCTCCGCATCTCCTCTTCTCAGCATGCTGTATGAAGTGCAATTCATTTTTCTCTCTTCAACTTCTTCCATCATTTGAGAAGGCACGTTTTCAAACAACAAACTCTCAAGGGTGAAAATAATACCTACTCAAACACTTGGTTTGAATGGAATCAAAACAAGAGCTAGCCTCTTCAAACAACACTGAACATGTGTGGAATTAATAATAACGTCTGGTAACATGAGTCCTACAACCGATTCTACCCCAGCCAAGTGTGGAAATGCAGCACGGCTTGGAGAGCAGCAGGAAGCAGCCATGGCGAAGCTGCACAAACCACTTAGGGAGTTGTAAATGATGCAAAATTGACGCCTAGTCCAGAAATTAGGCAATCATGAGTGGACTGGGCTGACGGGAAAGGCAGGAGTGTGGATCTCACACCATCAGGCCCCTCCTTCGCACCACTGATCACTTGACTATCCACGTGATTTCAAGGGTAAATTGCCAACACGTTATCTGACCTTATATATCCAAATGGAATTCTCATTTAGTTACACTACTTCAAACAGCCTATGCATAGTTTTATGACTACGATCTTGACTTGAAAAACAGAAACAGAATGGGAATGAATTCCCTAGGAAAGCTGTCCTTAAGAGCATGATTATTCCACTTTTCAAACCTGAATGCATGCTTTATTCCAGACTTCCTACCTGATAAGAATTCCTCTCATACACCTGACTCAACAACACTGTGCAAAGTCTCCACTGTAAACCCTCCAATGCATAACTGGATAAGGGAAGGTGCTTCTCCCACCAGACATGTCTGAATCTCAATGTTGCTCAACCAGAATCCACTTAGCTAAGTGCCACAAATCCCCCCAGATGTAGACACGGCACGATGACATGCTAATTGGAACCACTGACATAATTCTTCTAAGAAGAAATCCACCTGGGATTGACACAAACACACTACTATATGTAATACAGAAAACCAACAAGGACCTACTGCCTAGCACAGGGAACTCTGCTCAATCTTCTTTAATAATCTGTATGGGAAAAGAATCTCAAAAAGAATAGATGCATGTGTATGTATAACCAAGTCACTTTGCTGTACCCCTGAAACCAACACAACGTTGTAAATCAACTGTACTCCAATAGAGAATAAAAATTCAATTTCAAAAAAGAGGTAATCCACTTGGCCAACAATATTCCAAGTTATTTGGCTGCTAATAAAACTGGATCAGCTGGAGAGGGACAGCTTCATTTGGCTGGCAAAGGTGTGGTCTGAGAATCAACACAGTTGACATATTAGGATCAATGTTTCGAATCACCTCCGTTCTCCTGTTTCTCCCTTCTCTCCCATCTTTACAACTTTTTCCTGGACAGGTCTATTTCCCAGGTCTTTCTCTGGATCTTGGTTTTTAATCCTGAGTTAGAATTGACGGCACTGCCCTCCATCCTGTCACATGATGGACAGCATCAGCTCTCCTGGTGAGAATGAAGGACGCGTGTAAAAATTCTACTTCATCTGCTCTTGTGAAGCCACATATTAAAGAGAAGCAAAACACCACGCCCGCTGAACCCTGGAGGACATTTTCCCCACTTGATATTTTCCTGCACTTTTACGATAACGTGCCTTCAGAGTCAGGAATGCTCATTTCAAAGAGATTTTTTTTGTTCTATTATGACAAGTGACAGAGGTCTTTCGTCAGGGGTGTCCATAACTCACTGTTACTTGCTTCCAAATGAACATTTCAGCTCCATATCTGATCAACCAGCATCTCTTCTTCTCTGTGAGTTATTCAGAAAGAAAGCCATCAACTTTGATAAGCAAAGTTATTCTGTATTTTTTTTTTTTTCTCTATGTCTTGCCCAAAGATGTTTTACAGACTGTCTACATTGGGCTTATGTATACCAGCTTCCTGAAACTCTCTGGCCCCATTTAGGATCTTGTACGTAGGAACTCATGTTTCAAATTGAAGAGTTCATAATACTGCATTAAACAATATTCCTTCCTCTTTAGAAAATTACTTTAGCCTTACACCCACCTCTTCCTTCAAGAAATAATATAGTAGATGTGGTCCATGTATACAATGGAATATCACTCAGCCATAAAAAGGAATGAAATAAAGCCATTTGCAGCAACATGGATGGACAGAGATGATCATACTCAGAGAAGTCAGTCAGACAGAGAAAGACATGTATCATATGATATCGCTTTCATGTAGAATCTAATTTTTTTTAAATGACATAAATAAGCTTATTTACAAAACAGAAACAGACTCACAGATTTCCGAAACAAACTTACGGTTACCGGGGGGAAAACAGGGGTGGGGAGGGATAAATTAGGAGACTGGGATCAACAAAGACACACTACTATATATAAAATAGGAAACCAACAAGGACCTACTGTAGAGCACAGGGAACTCTACTCAATACTCTGTAATGACCTATATGGGAAAAGACTCTGAAAAAGAATGAGTATATGTATATGTATAACTGAATCACTGTGCTGTGCACCTGAAACTAAGACAACATTGTACATCAACTACACTCCAATAAAATTAAAAAAAAAAAACAAAAACGAATAATATAGTAAAATCTTGAGACAAAGGAGGCAAGGGAGAAACCAGGATCTTGGAACCTGCTGCTTTTCAAGAGTCTTTTCTAGACTGGGGTTCCCTAGAGCAGTGCTATCGACCTTTGGGGCCAGATAACTCTGAAGAGGGACGTCCTGGGCACTGTGTGATCCTGAGCAGCCACCCTGGTCTCCACCCACCAGATGCCAGAAGTACACATCCCCCACTTCTGACGATGAAAAATGTCTTCAGACGTGGCCCTACAGAGGGGAAAACCAAGATTGGCTGAGAAACTTGCAGCAGTGCCTAAGATGTATGGACCCAGAGGATATGTAACTCCACAGCTACCTCAAAGTTCTCCCTTCCGAAATAAAGCTCTTTTCCTATGTAACGCCTTCATAAAAACCCTACTGATATGCACTTCCAAACCGCGTGCCTCAAAAAGGCGTGATCTTGCTCTGTCGACTTCACACTTTGGAGACATTCCGGGGGGATAATGGCCAAGAATGTCAGAGTCACCTTTTTAACTAGAAGAGACCCTAATCCTTCCTTTCTGAAGGACAGCCAACTGCTTAGGTTTTTTAAAGTTCTGCTGGGAATTCAGGCCTCTCCGTTCAGGACGCACCCATACGGCGAAGGTTCTGGAATCCCTCTGCTGTTTTTTTTTTTTTTTGGTGGTGGTGGTGTTCCTCTCCAGTGTTAAGAGTTGGACTGAATTTACAAGACTGCCATTTAAGGAGATCTGTGATTGTGCGGTGTTTCCAATTCTGACAGTAACCCTCAGAGCTAGCTTAGAGCCCACAGGTGAAGGGCTCAGTCTCACAAGGCTGCCCCCATCTCAGACACCAGCTGCAAATGGGGCGCCCCCAAAGGCTGCCCAGACTTCGGCCCACAGCCACCCATACATGCGGGGAATCTCTACACCCTCCATCTCGGGTTCAACTAGAACCTGCTAGAACGGCTCAAGGAACCCAGGAAAACACTTTATTTACTTTTACTAGTTTATTATACAGGATACAACTCAGGAACAGCCAAGCGGAAGAGAGATGCACAGGGAAAGTTATGGGTCCCTGGGGGGCGTGGAGCTTCCGCGGTCCCCGCCTCCGTCAGCCCGTCAATGTGTTCGGCACCCTGCACGCCCCCCAGATCACACTGTTCCAGAGTCTGCACAGAACCCAACCTCCAGCCTGCCTCTCCTCTCCAGAGGTCAGGTGTAGGGCTGCAAGTGCCAACCCTCTAATCATTCGGTCCTTCGGATGACCAAGCCCCCATCCTGAAGCCACCCAGGGACTCCAGCCTGAGTCCCCTCATTGGCATAAACTCAGGTGTGCTCCAAAGGGGCTTCTTATAAACGACAAAAGACATTCCTAGCACTTGGGAAATTCCAAAGGTTTCAGTAGCTCTGTGCCAGCAGGCAAAGAGCACATTTTTAATTAATTTATTGATTTCTGTATATACCACAGTGACAGAAACAAATCGCGTGACGCAGGCACAGTATGTGGACCCTGGACCCTCTCGACAGAAAGGACAGAAGCCTCCGCATCTGCCGATTACTGCTCCTACCACTGAGCTGAAAGCGACCGGATACTGTGTCTCTCTTGTCCTAACACTTCATCATCCAAATGTATCGTCCTGTAGAGAACGGACTGCTGGCTGCCAAGCGGGACAGGGGTCAGGGCCGGAAGTACTGGGAGGTTGGGATTAGCGGATGCAAACTGATTACATCGAGGACGGATAAACAACAAGGCCCTACTGCAGAGCATGGGGAACGATATTCGACACCCTGTGGTAAACCATAATGGAAAAGAATTAAAAAAAAAAAACACCCCAGTGTCTATGTATGTATAACCGAGTCACTGTGCTGTACAGCAGAAGTTAACGGAACATTGTAAATCAACTCTACTTCAAGAAAAATAAATAAATTTATTGTCCAGCTCCTTCTGAGTTAGAATGAATCTTAGTCTTTGGGAAAGAACTACAGTCCTTTGGACAATCATTTCCAGACTTCAAGGCTTTAATGAAGTAACACACTGAGTCATTTGGTTGGTTGTACTTGCTCCAAAGGTTCCTTCCTGATCATAACAGCTGGTTTCAAATGAGTATCACAGCCCACCATCTCCTCCTCAGCACACTATTATAAACGACATAACATATAACCCGACATTCCATGTTTCATGTAAACTAACAGAATTACAAACAAAGAAACAAAAAAACCCATTTGGTGGAAACGCCATTCACATAAAAGATGTATGGAAAGGAAGTCACAGAAGGCACGGCAAGTAAAGAATTTGTGTGGTTTCCGGGGGCTTCATCTACTCAAATAACTGTAATCAATGTTCAGAGTTGTTTGTATTTACGATGCTCTGGGGAAATCAATGCAGGGGAAGCACTCTTCTCCAGGGAGCATGATCTTACCTCTATCCAAATGTATCAAAGTGTCAGCAATTTCATCTTCTGAAGCTAATTTGAACTATTTGTTGCCCACTTTCCTTAAAAAGAAAGAAATTATCCAATCTCACTTCTAGATGTAGATCCTCCCAACTTCAAAGCAGGATCTTGAAGAGGGACCTGTACTCCCATGTTCCTTGTAGCATTACTCACAGCAGCTGAGAGGTGTAAAGAACCCAAATGTCTGTTAATGGATGAATGGATAAACTGGTATATATCGTATGTGGTATATATTGTACGTAAAACAGAATAGCACTCATCCTTAAAACGTAAGGAGACCCTACAGGTGCTACAACATGGATGAACTCTGAGGCTACCGTGCTCAGTGCAATACGCCACTCAGTGAAAGACAAACACCGTGTGATTCCATTCACAAGAAGTAGTTGGAGTAGCCAAAATCATAAAAACAGAAAGCAGAATCGTGGCTACCAAGGGCTGAGGAGGAGAAGAAAACGGGGACACGGTCAACAGGCATAGATTTTCCATTTTATAAGATGAAAAAGTTTCAGAGAAGTAATAGGGACTCTCGTTCATCGCTGGTGGGAAGGCAAAAATGGTACAGCCACTTTGGAAGACAGTCTGGTGGTTTCTTACAAAACTAAACATACTTTAGCCATACGATCCAGCCATCATGCTCCTTGGTATTTATTCAAAGAGTTGAAAACTTACATCCACAATAAAACCTGCCCGTGAGTGTTCAGAGCAGCTTTATCCATAACTGCCAAAATTTGGAAGCAACCGAGATGTCCTTCAGCACAGGAATGGATACGTCAACTGTGGTCCATCCAGACAATGGAATATTATTCAGCACTAAAAAGAAATGAGCTAGGAGCTTAAACGCGTATGACGAAATGAAAGAAGCCGATCTGGAAGGCCTGCGTACTGTATGATCCCAATTCTATGACATTCCGGAGAAGGCACAGTGACGGTGACGGTAAAAAGATCAGTGGCTGCCAGGAGTTCAAGGAAGGGATGAACAGACAGAGTACAGGGGATTTTTATGGCAGTGAAAACATTCTGTATGATGTTATAATGATGGATCCATGTCATACACTTGTTCACACCCATAGAGTGTACACCACCAGGACTGGACCCTAATGTAAACTGGGGGCTTTGGGTGACGATACTGTGTCAGTGTGGGTTCATCAGTGGTAACAAATGTACCCTCTGCCGGGGATGTTGATAATGGGGCAGGCTGCGTGTATGTGTAGACAGGGGGTATATGAGAAATCTCTGTACATACCCCTCCGATTTTATTGTAAAGCTAAGAGTGCTCTAAAAAGGGTCTTAAAAACACATATTTATTAGATTCACCGTTAAAAAGTTCCAGAGTTCTGTTGCACAACAATGTGACTATACAATACTGAACTGTACACTTAAAAATGGTTTAGATAATAAATTTTATGTTGTGTGCCCTACTACAACCAAAAATTTTTAAAAATTAATAGGAATACAATGAATTGTGCTTTAAATGAGTGAGATTTATGGGATGTAAATTGTATCGTAAAAAACATGGTAAAAACTCACTGGGGAAAAATTGTGAATTCTAGAAGGTTTTCTTATCTACTTACATGACTCTCATGTTTTTCCTGTATATGTATATGTATCATGCACATACATATATATATATATATATATATATATATATATATAGTTTTCAATACCTGTCACTATTCCTTTAAAAAGACATACGGCACTTATTATTTTTAAATACACATCAGTATTCTAAGCCTCATTTCCATGCCCTGAATTGGAATTGTGGCTTACGTCAAGGAGGAGAAAACTTTTCCTATATCCTCTTAAGCTCTGTTCTAGAGACCTGTGAATTAAGCTGACAAACAACAGATTAGCAAGAGAAAAGACAGGTTTTTACACAAAGGAGTCCAGCAAAAAATGTGAGTCAGGGAGACAGTTAGAATTGGGGGCTTATACAACATCTTAACGGGGTGGGGGATGTGCAGAGGGGCAGCTATGGGAAAACCAAGGACTGTTCGAGAAGATAAATGGGCCCTGAGGAGAAGAGATGGGAGACATGATACCTTAGCAACAATGTCCTTTTGGACGTGGGGCCCACCTCTAGTCTTTGGAGATAAGAGTCCATCTTCCCTAGCAGTTCCTAGAGAGGGCATTTATGATCATGGAGTTCTTTGTGGAGGTTCTGATTTTAGACAGATCAAAGAGTTCAGGGGAAAAAAAAAACACCCCAGCTTATTCTCAAATGCCTTCAACTCATCTTTTTCATGTCTCGGCGGTGTTTCTGGACCCTGTCTCCCTAGTGGGGATCAAAGCCCCTTTGCGTAGCCATCAAGCCTTTGCATTTACTGGTGGTCACCGTCTAACCTCACCACGGCCACGGCGTGCCCACAGCAGGCCCCTTGTATCGACGGCACACAGCAGGGAGTTGGACATGCAAAGACAGGGTCACGGTCTCGAACCCAGAGTCACGGGACCGGGGCTTCCGAAGAGCATCTGGATGGGAGTCTCCGGGGAAGGGCTTTGAGGCGGAGGGAAGCTTGCACACAGGACGCAGGGCTCACGTCTACAAGGTCGCTGCCAGGTGCAGAGACGATGCTGCATGTGTAGCGATGCATATGGGGCTTCTAAGTTTCCGCTCACGGCACGCGGGAGTCCGGGAAGCATCCGAGCGCCACGAGCGTGCTTGAACGTTCATGACGGCACGCGGGGGGCACGCCCTCCCCGCCCGTCCCACGCTAAGGCCCCCGAGTGCTGGAACTCCGTCTCCCGTCGCCTACGTCTGCCCCCGGCTTTCGCACAGAGGAGAGACTCGGCTGTTGCCTTCTGTAGCTCTTCTCAGCCTGCGGCCGGCACGAGCATGTCTGCTTCCCTCGGTGAAAGACAAAAAAAAAAAAAGTGCCAGAAAACGAACGAGGTGATTGTAGGTGAGCGATTACAAGAGAGGGAAGGTTCCTCGAAGGAGGGACGTCTCGGAGAAAAGGACTGGAGGCTGGGCGTTCGCAAAAGCAAGCAATCGTCCTCGGCGTGTGCCAGTGACGGGGGAGAGGGAGGCGACTGTTCAAGCGAGGGGGGCCTTGACCGGAAACCCGGTGCCGGAACAGAAAGCGTGGCGGGGGTGGTGGGGGTGGTGGAATGTGTTGACCCTGGCTATTCCGAGAGCTCAGGGCTCAGGTAAAGCCACACCTGGCCACCTTGGTAGCCAGCCTCCAGGGTGCCCACGGAGCGCCACCTTCAAGCTCCCAGAGAGAGACAGAAGCCCGGGTGCCCCCAGAGGCGGTTACCGTAATTGCCGGAGGAGCCTCAGCTGTCCACGCGCTACACGAACTCTTCGTGTTTGAGGCTCTCGTTGAATTTGAAAAATCACACTTGGAAAAACTTCTTAAAATTCCTAGCTCATGACTGATATTCCTGAGCTCTTACTAAGCAGATTTGTAAGGCAGGACCAAACGTGTTAACTGCCATGAAGATGTTCGTAGAGATGAGCAGTTAGGGGTGTCTTTATCGTTTTCCGTCCGCCTGCGGTGGGCTTTGGATCTACAAACGTAGGAATTCACCCCATTCCATTTTCTTAAAATCCCAAAATACAACTACTATGTGTTCATACCTTAATACCCTATACGACGTAGTAGATCCCTGACTGCAGAGGACTGCCATTTTTCCCAGGCATTGATGAGAGTTGAATGTTTTCTTACAAGATTACACATCTGATATTTGGGGTGAAAGTCCACAGAATGGCTTCTGTTTCTGTCCACACAAAGGCTTCTTCCTCCCCCTGTACCCATCCGCTCGCAGAGCTGGACACTGGGGATATTTTCATACACCCCCCCCCCCTCGCAGGACCTGTGGTGTCACCCCTTTTCGTCACAACGCCAGGTGAATTAGGATCCAAGAGAGCAGCGTATTTCTGGAAGCCAAACCGTTACCCACCAGGAGACCTAGCCAAATTTAACGTGTGACCACGGACACACACACACACATCCAAATGAAATGCATTCCCAAATGCCTTCTCCTTTTCTGGGTCCCCCAAACGCTCTGTCCACCGTGACATCAGCTGGCACTTGGTCTCGTGTGAAGGAAGGACAGTTGGAGTTGGAAGAGGCATCTGTCCTAACGAGTGTAGGTAAAATACCTCGCCGGGACAGCATTTCCTGCCGGTCCAAAGCTTGGATCATCTTGACCCCTTCCCCCAGCTGATAAGCTAAGAGTGGGATGTGTAATTCTTCCCAAGAGGGAGGAGACACTACACTTATCTCAAAAACATCAGCCACGGGGGACCTAAGTTTTAAGGCAGAAACTTAATGCAGAGGGAAACGTGGTCCACGAGAGAAGCAGTTCCAAGGGGAAAGGAAAGTTCACAGGAAACAGAAAGGAAAAGAGAAAATATCAACTCTCCACGCCGCCCTGTGGAAGATCGCCTTTCGGCCCAAGAAGGGGACCTCATGCTGTATTCTCAACACGTTTCAGAATTCCTGGGCGCTGGGCAATTTTGTGTGCGTGGCTGTTCACTTGGTTGCTGAGGAGATGATACCTGGAAAAAAAAAAAGTGCTCCCTGGAGGATAGTGGGCAGTCGGCGGCTCCAAATCTATGTCAGGGTCAATATCAACCATGATCTAAATAAGCATCGATGCTTCGTCCTTTTCCACAACCAAATAACACAACCGCACTTGAAGGGGCTAAAGCTCACGGAAGGGTGGAATCATCACACTCATAACAAGATATTTTAAAAAGGAACCCATTCTAACAGTTTCATTGAACTAGACAACTGAGGAATACAAAAGTCGATGGTATCACTGGTTCCGAGGAAAAAAATTTTAAAAGGCTAAAATTGTAGGCTGGGGATGTTGATGTGAAGGTGTATATGGAAAGTCAAGTGGTTTTCCCCCAGGGTGTGGGACACAGCTAATTAAACCTGATTAAGCCCAAAGGGAACAGGAAAGAATTTCTGGGTCTCTAAGAAGTATTTTGCATTGCTGTCTGTCACCCACAATTTAGGGAGCTGTAAAATAGTTCAGTTAACTCAGGAAACTGCTGTGCATAGACAATGCATCGTCTTCTTTGAAGCACTTTCTTCCCCCCACCATTCTGTATCCCTAAGTTCACCTCCCAGGGAACCTCATTCTTTCAGATTTGATTTGTGTTAAATCCCACACCATTTTCCTTCTGAATACCACGTGACTCTCAAGTTAAACGCGTGTATTTTTAGTAAATGACAGAGGACAGAAACACACAAATGTGCCCTATCCCTTCCAAAAACAAAACAACCAGCCTTTGGAACTCCTAAAGCGCACTGTGAATACCCAAGATAGGTTTTGAAGTCTCTGCTCAGGATTATGCTTAGAAGCCACCACAAATTACTTTGAACAACCGCATTGGCGGCACATTTATTTTCCTCATGTTCTGGAGCCATCAAAAGCCATTTATGAGTAAGTTTAAAAAAACAGGTAGGATGGATGGACCTAGAAATTATTATACTAAGTGAAGTAAGTCAGACCAAGAAAGACAAACACCATATGATATCACTTATACGTGAAATCTAAAAAATGACACAAACGAACTTATTTACGAAATAGAAATAGACTTGCAAACATAGAAAACAAACTAATGGTTACCAAAGGGGAAGGGGGGAGAGGGATAAATTAGGCTTTGGGGGATTAAAATATACACACTGCTGTATATAAAATAGATAAACAACAAGGACCTACTCAATAGCACAGGGGACTATACTCAATATCTTGCATATATCACATCATTTGTATGTGTGTATGTATGTATATATGTATGTATAACTGATCACTTTGCCATATACCTGAAACACTGTAAATCAACTCTACTATACTTCAGTTCAACTATATCAACTATACTTCAGTTAAAACACACACACAGGGCTTCCCTGGTGGCGCAGCGGTCGAGAGTCCGCCTGCCGATGCAGGAGACACGGGTTCGTGCCCTGGTCCGGGAAGATCCCACATGCCGCGGAGCAGCTAAGCCCGTGAGCCATGGCCGCTGGGCCTGCGCGTCCGGAGCCTGTGCTCCGCAATGGGAGAGGCCACAACAGTGAGAGGCCCGCATACCGCAAAAAAAAAAAAAAAAAAAAAAAAAAAAAAAAAAAAAAAAAAACCACACACACACACACACACACACACACACACACACGGACTCCAAGCTGAAGAATAACATTCTGAATTTAAAAGCAAGGAAAAGTGTCAGTGTAGCCTAGACTGGGTCGTCCCCTTTTGAACCAGTAACATTTTGCCCCAGTCTGAAAGCTCAGACAGGGTTGCCAGTAAAATAAACAAGTGAACACTATGAGGTCCGACCACTGTAGCCTGTAAATAAAGTATGCACAGGGCAACACGGGTGCTTCCACAGGAAACGACGCTTTGTTTAGACCACATTCTTCCTGCTAAATGATTCTGATTCTCTTCGTAGCCCTGCCTCGCCTTTGACCGATTTCACGACTCAGGAGGTTCCAAATGACGGAGAGTCCTGCAGAATAATTCTTGTCAACAGACACGAAAATTCTGCCTTCGGAAATTCAACTAACTTCTCGGCCCCACAAAGACGGAAGTCAGTTTCCTTCCATCTGTCCGTTCACGTCCATGTTTCTGAGCTAGAGATAGGACTCTTCTTTGGATCGTTCTAGGACGCAGTTTAACAACCTGCCACTGGTTCACTCAGCAGTAACGCGTTAAATGCCATCTCGAACATCTGTTCATTTTATACCTGAGAGTCGTGGTTTTACCTTTTCTTTGAAAATTATCCTTTCAAAGGCCTTTTTTTTTTTTTTTCGTAGAATGGACTTGCCTTTTGGAAAAGAAGCATAGCAAAAACTTCCCAAGGAAGATTTATTGACAAAGTTCCACCTAGAGATGTATTTCAAATTTCCATTGAGAAAACAATCACAAGATAAAACTCTATTTTATGAGGCTGCACTCTTGTCCTGGAAGAAGTTTGTCAGTTTCCTGACCTTTTTTTGTTGCCTTACAATGCAAACTCCAAACCGAGCTTGAATGTCAAGCTTGTGATAAATCTTTTTTAAAAAAATTGATAATGCTTGTCAGCGAAACCGTTTTTGTTTTGCTTTTTGGGCTATCAGTCCTGCCTCACTGTTGGGGTTCAGGACGTGCTACCCCAAAACATGACAGGTTAGCATATGGAGTATTTTAAACTGAAGGAGTTTCAGAAAAGGACTGGAGCAGGAAGGTCACACTGATGTCTTCCTGCTACCCCACCCCCCAAGCTTGCCCTTTTTTCCTAAAACAGGTCATTAAACTCCCATGTGAGAGGCGCCCTCGCTGTACCAGGAGCAGAGAAGACGTTCTCATCACCAGAGATGGGGATTTGGGGGCTGAGAAATCTGTACAGAATAAACCTTGTTAAACTAACCCTCACCTTCCTACTTACCTCATGACCCTTTACTACCCCAAGCCCAAACCCCTTTGTCTTGTCAATTCTGTACAAATTTATTGTTTGTCTGAAAGGTATAAAAGCTTCCCCGCTCAGGTCACTTTCTTGGGTTTTCATTCTCTTGTGAAGGCTCCCAGGTAAACATTGAATAAAATGTGTATGCCTTTCTCCTGTTGATCTCTCTTGTGTCTGCTTCATTTTCAGACCCAGCTCGAGACCCAGAAAGGGCGGAGAATTCTTCCTCCTTTACACTGTCATAGGAAGATTCTCAGAAGTCAGACCTCTTGCCATCATGTGGTCCTTCTCTTGCTTTTTCCTTCAAGGAGTTGGTAAGAAATCTGGCCATGGCTGGCCAGGGGCAACAGGGCAGGAGGTTTCTGGGTGGAGACCTAGACCATTAAAAGGGGACCAGCTGGGAACTGACCTGAAGCTTGGAGAGGACATCTCAGCTGCTAACGCCCGCTCGTGTCCTAGCTCTTGGGAGCCACCGCCTCGGTCTCCTAAAATTTCCTGGAGGAAGAGATATAGGGGCCGTGTTCTCATCTGGAGAAGTGCATTCTCTTGCGAGCTCTCTGGTTGCTGATAGAATTCATTTCTTTGTGGCTGTCGAACTCAGAATAGCTGGCTTCAGAGAGACTCTGCTGTGTCAGATGTCTTGCCTCTGAAGCTTCTTTGAAAAGGCTGAGTGAAGTGGTCAGGTCCACCTAGGGCAATGTGCCTATCGATTTACTGAACGTCCATGTTTGGGTTAGGGACCCTAATCACCTCTCAAATATGGCATCTACTAAAAACCCTTCACCTCTGCTATACACAGTCTAATCACTGGACTGACACCCATCACATGCAAAGACCAAGCCTACACTCAAAGGCAGGGATTATATAGGATGTACAGACCAGGGGGTGGAAATCACGGGGGCGTCTGTATCGTTCTGTCCCTTGCAGTTGTCAAAAAATCAGATATTCTCCTAGAGATCCTGTGCCGTGCTGTAACAGGACTGAGGAAATCAGGTTTGCCTGTGACTTCAGCAATGTCAATTTGATTTTAAAGGTCATCTTTCTTTTTACCTTCACCCCAAAGACTTAATTAAGCCGCGGATACCTCTAATGAGAGATTTTGCTGGTGACTGAGAAATGAGCAGCATGGAATAACCGTGCTCCTCTATTTTTAACAAAATTTTTCTGCTAGCTGCTGATTTGCTTTATTCTCAGTAGAGTTAACTCAGGCATCCAGTGCAATAGACCGAATGTTTGTGTCCACCCCCCAAAAAAAATTCATAGGTGGGATTCTGACCCACATGGGATGGTATGAGCGCTGGGGTCTTCTGGAGGTGATGAGGTCATGAGTTTCCATGAATGGGATTCGTGCCCTTACAAATGAGAGCCCAGACAGTCCCCTCACCCCTCCCACCATGTGAGGACACACTGAGAAGATGGCCACCTGTGAAGCAGAAAGCGCGACCTCACAAGACAATACATCTGCTGATGCCTTGAACTTGAACCTCCCTGCCTCCAGAACTGTGAGAAATACATGTCTGCTGTTTAAGCCGCCCAGTCTCTGGCATTTTCATTTTTTGAATTTTATATTTTTTAATACAGCAGGTTCTTATTAGTTATCTATTTTATACATATTAGTGTACGTATGTCAATCCCAATCGCCCAATTCATTTTTGTTACAGCAGCCTAAACTAAGATATTCAGATTCAGGAGAGAGCTTGTAACTCTTGGAGGGTGAGACAGTGTACTTGTCCAAAATGGCAAAATAAAAGAACATCATGCATTGTTTGTATTTATAGCTGAGTCTCTTTACCGTCATTTCAGATTTCTGAGTGAAGCTCTTCGGTACTAGGTGTGACTCAGGAACGGGAGCCAAGAGTATATAGATGGTGGGATTTGAGATCGGCGAAGGACCCTATACATTTCCACTCAAGTACCTTCATTCAGTGATGAAGCACTCGAAACCCTGACATGACAGGGCTTCCCCCCGGTCACAGAGGGCGTGGGTTTGGGATGCAACAAGACCCCGATCCTCAGAATCCTAGCCCCCTGAGTTCTCCACTCTGCTTCTGTCCTCTGCTGCTTAGGGGTGATGGCCGCATACGCTGGGAGGTTTGCACAGCCAGGAAGTGCTAAACATTGATGCTGGAGAGTAACAGAATCCAGTCTTTCTAAGAAACGATGGCATATCTGTACTTGGAATTCTCTGAGTGCAGTTCTAGCCTTTGGACCTCAAGAGAGACGGGATAACAGCTGAACACCAACCCCAAGTCAACAATGTCAACAAAACCAACAAGGACATAGGAAGACTCAGCTCAAGCAATCAACATCAGGAAGGTGGGAGCAGTAGGAAGGTGGGCGGGGGTATCACACACGGATACACGAAAAAGGTTAGGGTCCCTGTGGTCTAGAAGGGAAAATGAAGAGCTGGGACCACATGGTTGCCTCCTATACATTCAGTCTCGCCCTAGCACAGGTTCTAGGTACATGGGGTTCTTCGCCTGGATTCAGCTTCAGATCAACCTTCATCCTAATTCTACCAGACTCGCGTTTCAGTGCCCGTCACGGGAATACTGCCCGGTTTGTGAACCCAGTTCTCGGCTCCGCACCATCTCACACACCTGGTTAACAACGCAAGCCCTGTCTTGCTCCTCGTGCCTCGAAACTTTTCTTGCCAACTTGCCTAGTCCCCCGGTTTCTCCAAAATGGGGGCTTTGCTTTCTTCTTGCTAATTTTGTTTGTTTTTTTAACCAGAAAAGTCCTCCTTCTAAGCCATGGTGAGCAAACTTGACTAAGTATATGAATCCCATTGGAGTGCTTGTTAATTAAAACACTCACTGCTTTGCAGCAACGTGGATGCACTTGGAGGGTATCATGCTAAGTGAAATAAGTCACACAGAGAAAGACCAACACTGTACATATCACTTACACTTGGAATCTAAAAAATGCATCAAACTAGCGAATATAACTGAAAAGACGCAGACTCACAGATACAGAGAACAAACTAGAGCTTACCACTGGGGAGAGGGAAGGGGCAACATGGGGGTAGGGGGTTAGGAGGCACAAACTGTTAGGGATAAAAGAAGCTACGAGGATATACTGTCCAACATGGGGAATGTGGCCAGTATTTTATAATAACTACAAATGCAATATAACCTTTAAAAATTGTGAGTCAATATATTGTACACCTGTAACTTAATATTGTACAGCAACTATACTTAGAACATTTTTTAATTAAAAAACTCATGAGAACACTCCTTGCTGAAACCACTTCCTCCGCCCCACCTGCCCCATCCCCAGTCCCTCACTGAGGAGGTGCGGCTGGAGGTGACAGAGGCTGCATTTTTCTAAGGGGCTCCCAGGAGCTGCTGAGGCAGCTGGTCTGGAACCACACCTTGGGAGCCACGACGCTAGAAAGCAACAGGGCATCACCGGTCATGAGTTCCGTGGTCCGTTCTCCCTGGTTTCAGCTGCCTGGACTTGTCGGCATCCACGTAGGGAGCTAACCTTCTCCAGGTGATCGTAGCTGGTAACCCTATGCCTTCCCCACCTCCAACCTCCAATGCCGTAAGGCCGGCAGCATTAGCTCCATCCTACCAATGAGGAAATCGGGCTTGGAGCTACTGAAGAACTTTCTCTCTGCACAGAGTTTACAGAAGGCCCAATCAGGATGCCAGCTGAGTCTCTTCTGCCTTCTGCCTCTTCTTTTTATTTCCCACTGTACTGTCACGCCAAAGGTCAACTCTCTTCTTTTAGAATCCGGCCTCTGACACATGTCCGTTCCCTTTCCCCTTACCATCTCTTTCCGACGCTCCTGAAAGCAGTGGCTCACAGGCAGTCCACCGGGAGCCAGAACAGGACCCCAGAGATCAGCAGTTTTGGAAGCCCCAAGTTCAAGTTCAGCCTGTCCTCACCCATCAGAGAACATGATTGCAGTGGCTCTTGGACTACCTTCTAGACCTCAGCCAGTGTCTGTCTGCCCTAGTGAGGTGGAGAGGCATCCTTTGGAGAAGGATCCAGTTTCACAGCTTTCCCTGATTGGCAGGTAGACCTACCCAAAAGTTAATTACGCCTCGTATCTCCAGGTGGCCACAGTTTTGAAATTAGCAGTGCGGGGTGAGAAATGGGTGGTTTCACACTGCAGTAGCTGCCCAGGTGTCCTTTATGGAAGTTGTCATAATTGATATTTTCTGGATGGCTCTTCAACTCATGAACATGGTACATTAAAATGGACCCTATGCACTTATCAACGTTGATCAATGTATTTACTCACAGACATTCAACAACTGAACCGTCTCAAGTTAATTAGGTCAAGGGCAGTTCAGAACTTTCGGTCCGACAGCAGCGTTCTCTGTTTGCAGGAGCGCAGAGAAACGCCCATCTTGAAAGGAGGATATGGCAGGGAGAAAGGGTGCCTCCCTCGTGGAAAAGGCATTCCGTGACTCTGCGAATGCGGGAATGTGCGGGCTGGCGTCTCAACTCCCATCCGAGCCCCCTCTCCACCCAAACAGGACAGACATTCAGACTGTCTGGCTCGCTGAAAATGACACGAGGAGAAATGACCAAAGAGAGAAAACCGGAGGAGGCCCCTTTTTATCCTTATTTTGTCCCTCCAGAGACTGGACCTAGCCATTAAAGGTCACACAGACTCCCTTCTCTCATTCAGCAACATGTAGCACTTTGCCATTTCCCAGTGCCCTGCTGTGGGGATTTTTTTTCCCCCTGAATGAACCCAATAAGTTGTCAGAGCAAAATGCCCTATTTAAGTATGGGAGCACATCTGGTTCAATTTCCTACTTTTGATCTATTTTCGTAGTACCCTCATTGTGTCACAAGAGCCCACGGAGCTATCCAAGACAAATAAAAGTGCTACCCCATGATCTTGCGTTAAGAAAAAAAAAAAAAAAAAAGAGTCTCTTTTTAAAAATTTTATAAGTTCTCTCTCTCTGTATGTATGTGTATACACACACACATACACGTTGTTTATATGTTAATTATATATATATATATTATTTCCAATAGATAATGTATTTCTTGAGGGTAGCCTCCTGTATCACAATATTTTATCCTAAACACCTTAAAACAAGATTAAACTGCCACAGATAGTTAACACACTTTTTGAACAAATGAGTAATTTTAAAAAAATTTTATCGAAGTATAGCTGAATTACAATGTTGTGTTAATTTCTGCTGTATGGCAATGTGATTCAGTTACACACACATATACATTCTTTTTCATATTCTTTTCCACGATGGTTTATCACAGGAGATTGAATATAGTGCCCTGTGCTCTGCAGTAGGACCTTGTTGTCTATCCATCCTATATCTACTAGTTTGCATCTGCTGATCCCAAACTCCCACTCCATCCCTCCCCCACCCCCCCCACCCCCTTGGCAGCCACAAGTCTGTTCTCTGTGAGTCTATTTCTGTTTTGTAGATAAGTCCATTTGTGTCATACTTTAGATTCCACATATAAGTGATATTATATGGTATCTGTCTTTCTCTGTCTGACTTACTTCACACAGTATGATAAACTCTAGGTTCACCCATGTTGATGCAAATGGCCTTATTTCATTCCTTTTTATGGCTGAGTAATATTCCATTGTACATATGTAGCACATCTTCTTTATCCATTCACCTGTCAAAGGACATTTAGGTTGCTTCCATGTCTTGATTATTGCAAATAGTGCTGCTATGAGCATAGGGGCGCATGTATCTTTTTGAGTTAGAGTTTTCTTTTCTTTTCTGGATATACACCCAGGAGTGGGATTGCAGCATCATATGGCAACTCTGTTTTCACTGGAACAAATGAATATTTTAATTGCTCTGCTGGGTTGTTAATTTCAATCTTTTCCCCCCTCTTCCATGAACTAATTTATCTTTGTTTGGAAATAGGGTGACCATGCATCCTGGTTTGCTGAGGACTTTTGGGGGGCTTAGCATGGGAAGTCCTACGTCCAGAGACCCAGATAGTTGGTGAGGCTATTTGGAAAGATTATGCTTTCAGCTTTTTACATTCCTTTTCCCAAATTCTTGTGAGTTTGTTGCCCCTACACAAACTCTTCCAACTCCTGTATCTCCAACTTGTCCTAGCTATAGAAAGGAGTCATGCATTGCTCTCACTGAACAAAAGCCCCCACTGTGGTCTAGGAATCTACATCCTTTGGAGAAAAATGTATCAGTTAGAGGAAGAGGAGGAGGAGCAGATAGACTATCCTTGTTATAAATGAGAGCTAAAGTTCAAGTATTAAACAGATGCATATTTATTGGGTTTGCTGTTGACAAATAGAGTAGTAGGAGTCCACCATCTTCCTCAGGTTCCTTTTTTTTTTTTTAATTTTTATTTATTTATTTATTTATTTTTGGCTGCATTGGGTCTTCGTTGCTGCGCACAGGCTTTCTCTAGTTGCGGCGAGCAGGGGCTACTCTTTGTTGCGGTGCGCGGGCTTCTCACTGTGGTGGCTTCTCTTGTTGCAGAGCACGGGCTCTAGAGCGCAGGCTCAGTAGTTGTGGTGCACGGGCTTCGTTGCTCCGCGGCATGTGGGAGCTTCCCGGACCACGGCTCGAACCCGTGTCCCCTGCGTTGGCAGGCGGATTCTTAACCACTGCGCCACCAGGGAAGCCCTCTTAGGTTCCATCTTTAAGTCTGAGGCTAAATAGCGTCACTGTCAAAAATCCTCTCCAAAGATGTATGTGCCTAGTGACAGAGGCCCTGAGGACGAGTCTATATGTGTCTTAACAACGCTGTAACGAATTCCCACAAATGCAGTGGCTTAAGACAACACCAGTGTACTTTTGTATAGTTCCGGAGGTCAGAAGTCAGATGTAAGCTTTGCTACGTAAGATGGATCGACAAGGTCCTCCTGTAGAGCACAGGGAACTATGTTCAATAGCCTGTGATAAACCATCATGGAAAAGAATCTAAAATAAAGAACGTACAACTGAATCACTCTGTTGCTCAGCAGTAACGAACACAACTTGTAAATCAACTATAGTTCGATTTTAAAACAAAGTCGGAAACGGATCTCGCTGGGAGGCTATCAAGGTGCGGGGAAGGCTGTGCTCTGGAGCCCACGGGCAGAATTTGCCCCCTTGCTGGTTCCAGCTTCTAGAGGCCGCCTGCATCCTCTGGTTCCTGATCCCTTCACGGGCAACAGCGTAGCGTCTGCCAGTGACCCCATGCTTCCCGTGCCGCAGCTTCTTCTCTGGCTCTGCTGCCTTCTGCCTATAACAACCCTTGTGAGGACATCGGCAACCCCACAACCTCCACCTCTCAAGGTCCTGCACTCCACCTCATCAGCAAAGGCCCTTTTGCCTTATAAGGTAGCACACTGGCTGACTGCAGGGTGAGGACGGGCATCTCCGGGGGGCATTATTCGGAGTCGCCTTGGCTTTGCTCAGTGCTTTGCTGACCCCAGAACGCAAGATCATGTCAGGTCTGAAAGCATCATCTGAACGGGAGAGCGGGATACACTTCCATGTTTATCACAGACCCATGTCCTTTGGGTTCTGCTAAAGCTGACACTCATTCCTTTTCTGAAAGCTGACATAGAATGGACATTTAATATTGCAT
The DNA here is from genome assembly GCF_026419965.1 of Kogia breviceps. NCBI lineage: Eukaryota > Metazoa > Chordata > Mammalia > Artiodactyla > Physeteridae > Kogia > Kogia breviceps. Next base: position 130,685,470 of record NC_081330.1, on the reverse strand, counting down.
CTGTTTTAGGTGCGTGACATAATAGTTTGAAATAGGTATATATTCTGAAATGACTCCCACAATGAGTTTAGTTAACATATTCTCATCTCATATACATACTTTTTTTTTTTTTTTTTTTTTTTTTTTTTTTTTGTGGTATGTGGGCCTCACTGTTGTGGCCTCTCCCCTTGCGGAGCACAGGCTCCGGACGCGCAGGCTCAGCGGCCACGGCTCGCGGGCCCAGCCGCTCCGCTGCACGTGGGATCCTCCCGGACCGGGGCACGAACCCATGTCCCCTGCATCGACAGGCGGATTTTCAACCACTGCGCCACCAGGGAGGCCCCCGTGCAATTTTTTAAAAGATGTTTTTGATGTGGCCCCTTTTTTAAAGTCTGGACTTTAAAAAAGTTACTTTGTTACAATACTGCTTCTGTTTTATATTTTGGTTATTTGGCTGCAAGGCATGTGGGATCTTAGGTCCCCGACCAGGGATCGAACCCACACCCCCTGCATTGGAAGGCGAAGTCTTAACCACCGGACTGCCAGGGAAGTCCCTTGTTACAATCTTTTTTTTTAAGTTGGAATGAGAGCTTTTAAGATCTACTCTCTTAGACACTTTCAAATATACTGTGAAATATTGTTAACTATAGTCATCATGCTACATCTCAAGGACTTATCACTGGAATTCTGGGACCTTTGACCCCCTTCACCCATGCCCCCCAACCACCACTGGCAACCACCAATCTGTTCTCTTGTTTCTATGAGTGTTTTTTTTTTTTAACATTCCACATGTAAGTGAGGTCATACAGTATTTGTCTTTCTCTGTCTGACTTATATTTCACTCAGCTTAATGCTCTCAAGGTCCAGCCATGGTGTTGCAAATGGCAGGATTTCCATCTTCCTCATGGCTGAATAATATTCCGTTTTATACATGTACCACATCTCTTTATCCATTCATCTGTTGATGGACTGAGCCCACATGCCACAACTACTGAAGCCCGCGCACCTAGAGCCTGTGCTGCGTAACAAGAGAAGCCAATGCAGTGAGAAGCCTGCACACCGCAACGAAGAGTAGCCCCCGCTCGCCCCAACTAGAGAAAGCCCGCGCGCAGCAATGAAGACCCAACGCAGCCGAAAATAAATAAATTAAATAAATTTAAATTTAAAAATAAATGAATAGGTCGTGCACTTTTAATACGAGAAAAAAATTTAGGTTGTTTCCATGTCTTGGCTATTGTAAACGGTGCTGCTGTGAACACTGGGGTGCAGGTATCTTTTCAGGATAGTGATTTTATTTCCTTTGGATAAGTACCCAGAAGTGGAATTGCTGGATTATCTGGTAGTTCTATTTTTAATTTTTTGAGGAACCTCCATCCTGTTTCCACAGAGGCTGTACCAATTGACATTCCCACCAACAGTGCACAACGGCTCCCCTTTCTCCACACCCTCTCCAGCATTTATTATCTCTTGTGTTTTGGATAAAAGGCATTCTAACAGGTATGAGGTCATATCTTACCAGGGTTTTGATTTGCATTTCCTGGATGACTAGTGACGGTGAGCAGCTTTTCATGTACCTGTTGGCTATCTGTATGTCTTCTCTGGAAGAAACGTCTATTCAGATTCTCCTCTGACACTCATTTTTAACTGATTCATTAGCTCCTGAAGCTAAGTCACGAGAAGATGGAACTCATTGCTTTATTGGTCTAAATGCCTCAACTTGCTGAACAAACATTAAGAGAAGCATCCACCAGTGACCAAAATTTTATCCCTTAATCAAAAGAGTGCATTCTCAAACTGAATATTTTAGCTTTTTATCCGATCTTCACTTAGCTATTTTCTCAAGGTGAGATGCTATTTATAGATCTGCAACTCACCTCAAACTACTTTTTCTGATGTTGCTAAAGAAAAGAAAAAAGTCCCAAATATCAGCAGAAGAATGCAAACATTAGCATGTTGCGGATATTCAACCGTTTCTGACCTACAAAAAGATCTTAATTTCACGTAGCTCAACCTGGAAATAATTCATTAAATGAGAACTTGCCATTTACACTGTCCTTTAGTATGAGAATGTGAATTGAGAGAGATGAATGATGGATATTTTGGTCTCACTGTCTGAAATGGTTTGTATTGAATTCAAGAAGTATTGATTCATTGATTTACTCATTCTTTCAAGGAAGATTTATGAATATTCATTGCGTGTCCATAAATAGGCTGTATTGTGTGGGTAGAGAAAAGGGATGAAACACAATCTCTAACCTAAAGAAAAGATTCAGTGTGGTCTGATTCTGGCATGTTCTAGAAAAGGTGGTGATCTCAGGAAAATGAGGACCTTTCTAGACTTCTTTGCCACAGTCTTGGAGTACTTTAAGAGCCCTAGAAGATATTACTCAGCTTCTTTCTAATTTCCAGTTAAAGATACAAAAATTAGTACAGTATGAAGAAGTCGGGCTAGACATTAAAAAGAGCTTCCTAATAATAAAGCAACCTCTTCTCTGAAAACACATAAGACGCCCGTTTTCCAGGAGAAGGTTAATCTCTGTGTGGGTCCTTTTTGAGCACAGACAGGAGACAATAACACCTCAAGGTTCCTTGGCTGTGTTCTGTGATTCTCCAGGGCGTGACATTTTTACACCCCATCCCCGTGGGAAAAAATAAAGATATGGAATGAAGCACTTTCACAACTTTGATTAACTTTACATAGAAAGACGAGACCATGTACTTGGAAGGTGAACTTGGGATTTGTAAAATGATGAGTATATTTAGTAGCAGCATAAAGAATAATGACCCTGCTATGGAAAATGGTAAAGGGACGACATAACGTCTCCAACTCTTCATTTTCTGGGGGGGAAAAAAAGGCTTAATAATGATTATTATAGTTTATAATGGGATTTAGTGGCTGCCTAACTGTGTTTTGATTTTCCAGGATTAGCGCTCGGTGCCATAATTGTACTTCCTCCTGATTGCAGACTGCACTGCAGTTACCCAGCCACTTGATTCCTTCCGAGCGCCAGCCTCTGCATTCTTTTCGGGCTGATTTGAAGGTAATGAAACAATCTATATTTAGGTGTTTTGCAGAGGTTTTTTATTTTGGGCTAAATGTTAACTATACATTTTTCCTGTAGTAAATGCTGCTAACAGCAAAGGAGTAGAATGGATTTTCAGGAGGAAGTATTTGAAACCTGACTTGACTTTAATCAGTTTCATCTCATCTCCAATCCCCAACTCACTTTAGAGGCTGACGAAGGATAAATGGAGAGAGAGACTGTATTTGTCAATGCCTGTTCAAAGGCCATCAACTATTTGATGGAGAGTACAGTAAACACCTTAGGAGATTCCCCCATTTAGACTGCAGGGAAATAGAGATTTCTGTACAAATAGAGGCCACCTTGGGAGCACAGGTAACACAGCATCTTAGGACGCCAACTGTGGGACCCTCATATGGCAGGTATAAAGGCTCAAAGGGATGCACACCTGCTTCTACTTTAGGTCCCTATATGAGTTCTCTCCTTTTCATTCTCACCTGATTTCTGTTTGGTTTGTTCATCATTCTGTTGGTTTATTTATCTATTTTCTACATATATTCTATGTGTCTTTCTAAACCACCTTAAAGCCTTTGTGGAAAAAGAGAGATAATGAATGGATGTATGGATGGGTGGATAAGTGGGTGGGTGGATAGGAGAGGATGGGAGAATGGATAAATAAATGGATGGGTGGATGGATGGATGGAAGGATAACAGGATGGGGTGGATGGATGGATGGTATATTTGTGAATGGATGGATGGATGAATGGAAAGGTGTATTTGTGGAAGGATGGATGGATGGATGGATGGATGGGTGGATGGATGGAAGGATGGTATATTTGTGAATGGATGGATGGATGAATGGAAAGGTGTATTTGTGGAAGGATGGATGGATGGATGGATCGATGGGTGGATGGATGGAAGGATAACAGGATGGGGTGGATGGATGGATGGATGGAAAGATGGATGGGTCAATAGGTAAGTGGATAGATGGGTGAGTAGGTAAATGGATGGATGGGTAGATTCGTGGATGGATGAGTAGAAGGATGGGATGGATGGATGAATGGAAGGAAAGGTGGATTTTGGGATGGATGGTTGGATGGGTGGATGGATGGATGGATGGATGGAAGGATGGATAGACAGGTGGATGGGTGGACAAATGAATGGATAGATGGAAGGAAAAAACTTAGATAGATGGATATATGGATCGATATATGGACAGATGGATTGATAGTGGGTGGGTAGATGGGTAGATGAATGAATGGATGAATGAACAAAAAGAACCCTGAAAGAATGTACACTTATGTCAGCAAAGCTCTTGGGTAAACGTCACTTTCTACCACGTGACGATCTGTCCCGTCCTTTTCTTCCTCTCCACCATTAACAGTGCCACTGCTTTAGTTTAGCTTTTCATTCATCAGCTCTCAAGTCAATTCTCATTCTTCAACTGTCTTTCCTCTGAGAAACTCCTGTTTCTTATGCTATCCTAGCTTTTTCCAGAATTTAGGAACCCCCTTTTTTCTATGCCCAGATCATCTTGAATATAACTTTCTGATAGCACATACCATACCTTTTGTCATCTGTCTGTCTCCTTTGACAAACAGTGGGGCCTCTTCGAGGCTCCTGTTTTTGTCTTATCTTGGTATCCCCAGCGCTGCACATATTGTTCTGCATGTTGCAATGACAGAAGGTAGCATTTATTAGGTTCCTCCTGTCTACTAAGTGTGTCACATATACTTCACTTGTATTGTGTCATTCCATCCCCACAACAATCGTAAGTGGTAGGTATTGATGTGGTTCTTATTTATAATTAAGAAAGTTCATTAAGGTTCAGAGGGGTTTGGTGACTTGCCTAAGACCACAAAGCTGATAAGTGGTGCCATGGAGGTAGAAATCTAGGATGACTGACTCTAGAACACACATTCTTCATGGACAATGTCGTCCCAAGTGGGTGAAAATTGGTTCTTGGGAGGTGAAAAGGATAATACTCATTTTATGTGCAGAGTTCAGAAATACAGAACAGAGAAGCAGCATATCTGTTAAAACTTCATGGGGGGTGGGTCGGGAACAAATGTGTGAAAAAGCGCTGTAGTGTATGATCATGAAAACACACTGAGAACTGTTCACAATAGCCAAGACATGGAAACAACCTAAACGTCCATCAACGGAGGAATGGATAAAGAAGATGTGGTACATATATACAATGGAATATTACTCAGCCATAAAAAAGGAACACAGTAATGCCATTTGCAGCAACATGGATAAACCTAGAGATTGTCATACTAAAGGAAGTAATTCACACAGAGAAAGACAAACACCATATGATATCACTTATATGTGGAATCTAAAATATGACACAGATTAACTTATATACAAAACAGAAACAGACTCACAGACATAGAGAACAGACTTGTGGTTTCCAAGGGGGAGGAGGGGTGGGGGAGGGATGGAGTGGGAGTTTGGGATTCGCAGATGCAAACTATTATGTATAGGATGGATACACAACAAGGTCTTACTGTAGAGCATGGGGAACTATACTCAATATCCTGTGATAAACCATCATGGAAAAAATATGAAAAAGAACATATATATATATATATATATATGTACAACTGAATCACTTTGCTATACAGCAGAATTAACAACATTGTAAATCAAATGGACTTCAGTTTAAAAAAAAAGAGAGAAAAGGCTGAGAAACACTGGGTTACACGATTCACATCCATCTGTTGTAGCATGTTGCCTCTCGTGAGCGGACGGATGAATGGGTTTGCCAACGCAAGGAATGTAACTTCAGAGATTCCTTCCTGGACCTCGGGAGTGTGGCGAGCAGACTCCCAAGTGAACCCAGCTCCTGATGTATGCCCCTGTTTACCCCTTCCTTTGAGTGTGGGCTGCCTGGTGACTTGCTTCTCTCCAACAGAATCCAGCAGAGACAATGGATGCACTTTCATGATTCGGTTACATTCGAGAGTGACTTCTGTCTTTCTAGCAGACTCCTTCTCTCTTGCTGGCTTGTGAGGAAATAAGCAACCACAGGGAGAGGTCAAGACAAGACATGCACGGACAGCTCCAGGTAACAGCCAGCAAGGACTCTCTCTCTCTCTCTCTCTCTCTCTCTCTCTGTCTCCCCAGTCATCTGCAAAGAACTGAATCCTGCCAAAAGCCACGTGAGTTTGGAAGCAAACCCTTCTCCAGTCAAGCCTTCCGGTGAAACCCCAGTCCTGGCTGACACCCTGGATGTACAGAACCTACGTGACGATAAAAGTATGTTGTTTGAAGCCGACGATTTTCTGGTAACAGGTTACACAGCAAGAGATCACTAAGAAAAGGAGTTTAAACTCCTTGGCTTGAAACCTCGAGAAAGAGAGACCCAAGATATCAACATAAATGAAAAGCAGATTCTGTGAGTTTGTTTTCACATCACTTGACAACATCTCCATGGATCTGAAGCAGATTTGAAAGTTATGTTTGCAAATGGTTACGTTTGACTAAAGGTGTAGGGAGACCAGAGTTTACTTGGTGGGAAGCTGCAGCTGAGTCCTTCAGAATCATCCTCCACAACAGCGCTTGAGTTGTTATGTGTGTGCGCAGATCTATATACAATTGCGTGTTAGATTTCTTTATTTAACGGTGGTTACTTAGTCAGCTAGCTAGGATAGTGTTTTATTCGGGAGACCAGCATCCCCTGATAGATGCCAGTCAGCTACCAGCCCAGGGATAGATGGATGGAAGGACACACAGGCACCCATGGGTATGAAATGGTTTGTTACACACATAGAAAACAGCAAGAGCATTTCCCAAGGAGAAGGGCTGAGGTCTGAGCCAGAGTGAAATGAGAGCAAGGCGGTAGGGAAGCTCTGGGTTTCATTGTGTTAGGGGATCCGACCATGGTGAGGGTTTCTGCGTGCACAAGAGTTAGGATTTTCCTGTCTTGAATTTCCTCACCACCTTCCAGGCAAGTAGCTCCTGATATTTTTTTGTTGGCTTGTCCAGCTGTAGGACAAAAGAGGAGGGAAGGGTCGACTTTGAAAGCTGTCAGTAGTCAAACATCAAAAATGGAGTCTCATATCTTTTCCTGGAAAACTCCTACTCACCCTTCAAGACCCAGCTCAAATGTTCCCTTCTCTGGTGAATCCAGGTGGCAACTGAACTCATGGGAGTCATTCTCTCCCCCACCCCCAAAATCTTCATAAAAGTATTTACCTTGTTCTGTGTTTTAATGGAGCCAGACCTTTGATTACAGTGGCCACCTAGTGACAGGATATATTAAAACAATAAGTGTGAAACATTATACATGGTATGACTGATCAGGAATGGGTGAGATTATCAAGTGTTGATCTAGACTCAATAGAGGAAGGTGGGCATCACCCACATGCAAGGATTCGCAGGATCACTGTCGAGACAAGAAAACTAGCCCCGGAACAGAACTGAGAGCAGAGTCAGGATGCAGAATCCTTGACGTGAATCTAGAAGGTGCTGTTGTCACACTGTCCATTTTCAAGTTCTATCCTTATAGATAAGGTGACCACACGCCCTGATTCGCCCAGGGAAGTCTTGACTTACCCCCATTTCTCCAGCAGATTTACGGACGAATGTTGCCTTTCGCTCCCCAAAATGCCCCAGTTTGGTTGAGAGGTTGAATGCGTTTCCTCTCATCTTCCACATGCTTAGAAACCACTGTAACCAACCACAGAATCGTAAGGGATTTGGAAGAAGCTGGTTTCTACCCGCCTTGATGGACCTCATCATCGAAAGCAAAGCAGTTCATCATCGTTCGTTGTGATTAATATCAAAGGGTGATTTAGGTGCCACGAGCATTAAGGACTGTTTTATTTGTGAGACTCTACCCGGACGCGAAACCTCGGGGCTCTTCTAACAATAACAGCTGTGACCGGTGTACAGAGCTCTGTGGTCCGCGAAGGACTTTCACCTATCTGTCTCCATTATTCGGTGGTACGTAGAGCACTTGGCTCTATTTGTCTCCATTGATCCAGGAAAACTCTTGTGTGTGATGCAAAACAGGCATTATTATCCCCAACTTAGAGGTAAGTTGAGGAAGTTGAGGTTCAGAAAGGTGGTCAGAAGGACAACTGACCAAATCTGAATGATGCAGACTTGATCCTGGGGGTGGGGGCGGGAGTTCCTATCACATGGACTTCCCTGGCTCACGCTTCTCGGATCCACCTGAACTTCTAACGAGTGTCTCTGACCTGTCTTGACAGGAGAAAGATGGATATTACACACTGGATGCAGGACGTGTGTGCCACACTTTGGCTGAGAAGTAGCCTTCATCATTTACGGGGTCCCTATGAGGATTCATGACAAAAGGTTCTCATAACACAGGACATTTGCAAAGGTAACTTTCCTCTTCGCAGAGATACTCAAGGAAGAAGAAGAAGATGTGCTTTTGTATTTGTTTGACTGTCCTCATTCTGTTGCCCTAAATAGTTGCTCTGCGATGTCCTCATTAATTCCTGAACCTCCACGAGCACAGCAAGGTCGGATGATAGGCGTACGGTGCTTTGAACTTGCTTTTCGAATCTCAAAGCTCAACCATTAGAAAGGTGGCCACCACTGAACTATCAAAGAAGACGGCCCCCGCCAGGAGAAGACCAGCCATTCCTCTCACCCCGGTTGTGTGGCTTTGCATGGAAAGGGTAAGGTGAAGGGAGATAAGAGGGGTAGACCCTTCAGGGGTTACTTGTAACATGTGGACTTGTTTGGTTTACAGGAGATCTCCGAAATGTTCTCTCTCTTGGTTGCACTTCAGAAAGGACGTGGCCTGTTTCCCACTGCATGCTGGACCCCCTGGGTCCAACAAAGTCACCTAAGATTTTGCCGGCCAAATTGTCTTTCTATCTACTTTATTTCTCTGTCATTACTGTGCCACCCAGACCCTGGAGAGGCCCATGAGCGCTGAAGTAGGGAGAGAGGCACAGATTTTGGGTAGCCACGAAAGACCGAGAGCCACTGTGCCGCTGACTCAGGGGGTCATTTACTCTGACCTCTTCTGGCATGGCCTGTGGGTAACATACTTTTTGCACAAATAGACTCCCAGTTGTCTCAGGGACGTAAACTCCCAGGAGAACCCAGTAGGCAACAGAAAGGAGAGAAGGAGCTTAGTACATTTATTGGAAACTAATTGCTTGATTTACTCGAGGGCTGGCCAGCTGCGGAAGTCAGTGGAGCAGTGTTGATAGCCTTCGCTGAATTTTCATCTCAACTTAGGGAAACCCCAGGACGCCCTGGGAATTTGGCCTCTGTAAAGACTACAACATATGGTTCATTTGCATAGACATAAGTTCGAGTTCTGAGCCCTTGGGCAAAACTTTGCTAAATTCCTCTCTTGTTCTTCTCTCCATTTACAGCAAACGGAGATAGAGGGGAAAGCCACTCCCCTTTTCTCCCAGGCCCCTCATGGTAGGATCTGCACAGTATGGTCAAGACCTTTCTCTCTGATGATCTGTTCCCATCAGAAACAGGAAGGAAAGACACTTAGTCAAGGGGCTTCACTCATACAGTGGAGGGCATTTTTTTTTTTTTTTAATCTGTAAAGTAAATGAACAACTTCCTTTATTGCCTTTGGCCCTAGAAGATCAGCCATCTGTTCTAGAAGGTCACAGGTGTAAACCTGAGTCAGTGAGCTTCAGGCCGAACCGTAAGCAGACATGGGCTTTGGCGTGAAAGCGACACCGCCTCAGACGGCCGACTGGAACATCTGGCCCCCAGCTGGCCCCTTGCCTCTTCTGTCAAAGCAGAGAAATGAATGAAAATGCCGTTGCCCATTACAGATGAAAGAGTCCCTCTAGCTCTCTATCAGTGAGCGGTCAAGGCATTTTTGTTATCTCCGTTGACCCCGAAACCCCCAAGAAAAAAAGGCCTCCCAGGAGTCAACCAAGACAGCCCAGAGAAGACAGGTGTCTCGAGCTTGTAGGCTGAAAGCAGGTGTTTTGAACCAAGAGGTCAAGTGCGAGAGAAGGCCATGGAGGGTGCGGAAGCCACCCAAGTCAACTGGCCTTGGGAGAGAAGGCAAGCATCCTCCACAGCCCAAGATGCTCCCACACTCCATGGCGTCTTCTGTGCAGCAGGGCGTCTTGCTGCCTGCTGGATTCTAATTTGAGGATGTCACCCCCGCCCCAGATGAGCCACTGATATAATTAAAAGACAATAGCTATCCTAGCGTTGATTTCTCTCTTGAAACCAAAAACATCTATGTCGTATCTCCCACGTGTGTTAGAGACTAGAGAAATCACAGCCAACAGGACAGATGTGGTTCCAACCAACAGGGAATGAAAATGCAAATCGGTTCTGTACGAAATACGGAGCCTCACCAAAGGAAAACTAGGAGACTGCAGGGGGACATGTAGAAAGGGAATCTTACCGAGACCACAGAAACGGGAACGGCTTTCAGGAGAAACGGGCGTTCTGTCGGCCTTGCCCCAGCCCCGCACACATGTGACCCTTGCAACCCAATTTCAGGCAGTTGAGTGTGTTGAACTAACGCTTACGCGAACCCTTAGGCCTGGAAGTGATTTTGTCCACCAGGCACAGCTAGCAGGAAGACAGCCCTGAAGTTCTGTTTCGTTTTTCCTCGGGGTGGAGTGAGCAGGAGGTAGGAGAAGGACACAGGCACACTGAAGGCAGCGGGACGGGGAGGCACAGAGCATGACAGAGAGCCCTGGGGGCTCGAGGGAGGGCGGAGAGCAGCACCACTGACCCCAGACTGAACCTTCCTGCTCTGCCCAGGGCGGGGCCTTGGCTTCCGAGTGTCTGCAAGCTTGCCTTCTGCAAAAATCCCAGCTGGGAACTTGCACAAGCCCCTCTCTTGGTTTTACCCTCTCGGCGGAATCAGAGCTCCTAGGTTCTAACACAGCAAACAGAATCTTATTGAGACGTGGGTCTAATGTCAACAGCGTATCTTCACGGGAACACTACTGCAAACCCACCCACTGACAAAACGAGTGTGTATGAAGAGCGAGCAGACGGCCCCTCAGAAAGACATTCCAAAAAATATGGGTCACGGAGAACGGCAGCGAGGGACCGGAAATGATTTTCGATCTGGACCTGGAAACAGTGAGATGAGCACTGGAGCCTGGTGGATGGGTCGTAGTCTATCAGAGACCTACGTGTTTATTACAGAAAGAGAGCCACACCCTGTGGTGTGGCTCTTAGGCAGCGGTGTCTACACATTTTCTACATTGTCTTTGTCATTTCTGTGGCCTGGAAGCCTCACTCTCTAGAGCAAGGCTCCTCCCCTCTACTGCAACTCCCTGAGTGCCACACCTGATTTTTTTCTTCTTCTTCTTGTTTTACTTCTGAAATGAAATGCTCTGTTTGGGCAACTTCCTTGCTTTATCCCTGCAATGCCAGAGTCCCAAGCAACAGCCACCTACGCCTCTCACAAATCCCGTGATAGGATCGCAGGTCACGCTCAGCCTGGCAGTGCTCTTAGCACAGCTCTCGTCTGCTCACTTTCCTGTTTTCCCAAACTGTCACGTGGTGTATGGAGAAGTGTTTGCTGCTGCCGACGAGGATGCTGCCTTGCTGTGTTGGGTAAATGACTCGGGCAGTTACACGAGGTGACACGCCACCATTGCTGTGGGCAGCCCACCTGTTTGGAGTGAAAGGTTTGAGGTGTGATGATTCTCTCGAAGCAGAACTGCACTGGCAGCTGGCAAAGGCCCGTCACCTCCCAGTTATTAGCTGCAGGGGCGTGTTGGGAAAATGGTTCTCTCCCTCGCTCTCCCCATATGCATTTCGAGTGAAGCATCTCTGAGGGTCCACGGTCACCCATAGGATGGTTGAGAAGGATAAGGAGGCCAAGCTGTACCTCCCAGTGCTGCACAGCTACAGACACTCACGAGGGGCTGTAACTGAGTGAAAGCTCAGCTTGGACTCTCCTCTCCAAATCCTCTCTTCTTCCAGGGCCTCTGGATTCCAGGGGAGGGAAGAGGGGAACACAGACCGATGATCCTAGGACCAGATCTACCACTTTGACTTCTTCTCCCAAAAAGGAGGTGGGGATTTGCATAAGAAAGGGTGAAAGAGGAAATGCTCTTCCAAGAGACATGAGTCTAAAGATGGGAGAAGCATTACGGGCTGGTGTTTTCTCCTTGGAATTTAAGGACAATCATAGGAAGCCTGTGGCTTTAAAACATTCTCCCCTTGTTATATGTTTCCTCGCAGCTCCGCATCGCACAGAACAGCCTACACATTATAGATGAGAACTAGTGCCACAGTACCTATAGCAACAATTCAATAAATTCGGTTCATTGTTACCTGACAGGTGGTAGGTAAGTTGCTTACACAGCTGGGCTGCCCCACACACAACTGTAATTCTTTGCACGTACCGGCTCAGGCTTGGCAGTGGAGGGCAAGGGATTAGGGTTAGAAGTGTCCTTTCATAGTCTACCTGCTTCTGTTGATCATCTGGAAGGACAACATGCTTCCCAGGGCTTGTAGGGGCCACAGGAGCTTCAGGTGAGCATCGGCAGCGGGGAGAGTAGTCAGTGACCCACGCAAGAGTGAGAAGCTGCAGGACCAGCCCTATATTTAGCGGGCAGTGGTGGCGGAGAAGGCAAGACAGCGGTAGGCCTAGGAGAAAGCCCTGTCTTTCCCTAACCGTTGGAGAAAGGTAAGCCCCTCGAAAGATGAGGATGATGTTTTCATGCATGTGTATCAATTAATTTCCATCATGGTCTTATGGATGCAAGTACGGTAACCTTTATTTTAAAGACAAGGAAACTGAGCCCCCAAAGGATATGGGACTTTCTCCAGGATATGCAGTCGCCTGTGTTTTTATATCTAACTTAAGTCAGAAGAGGGGTGTTATTTCCTACAGACGATTGAGTTTTGCCGGTTTAAAATGCTGACCCATTTCCTTTCTTAGCGGATGATTCTTAGCACTTGAATTTAACAAAAGCTTAACTGAGAAACCAGTGACCAGAGCTTGTAGGAAATACCATCATTCAGCGGCCATCGAATTGCCATTTTCTCTAGCATCCGTCGCAATGTAGTTTAAGAAAAACCTTTGGGCTTCCCTGGTGGCGCAGTGGTTGAGAGTCCGCCTGCTGATGCAGGGGACGCGGGTTCGTGCCCCGGTCCCGGAAGATCCCACATGCCGTCGAGCGGCTGGTCCCGTGAGCCATGGCCGCTGAGCCTACGTGTCCGGAGCCTGTGCTCCGCAACGGGAGAGGCCACAACAGTGAGAGGCCCGCGTACCGCAAAAAAAAAAAAAAAAAAGAAAAAAGAAAATCCTTCATCTCCCAAACCTTTGTTGGCTACCTTTGCTGGCTATTTCTAATGAAATGGCTCTTTCAGAGGTAATCTCTCACTATCTTTTACAATACTGTTTCTAATATCTTCCCCCCACAAGAGTGGAAACTATAAATGCTCACTATTGATCTTCTTATTGAAAAATGGCACTATAACATGTCGCTTTAGAAGCTTGAATGCATCAGAGAAAAGCATGGACAGAATCTAAATTATAGAAAACTGAAGGTAGCTGATTGGATTTTTAGTCTATTAAAAAATAATAATAAACTTATTCATAGGACAGTTTTTCAAAGTCTTTCATCCTGTGTGGTCTTGAATGCACGGTGAAATGTGGGGTTAATTCTAAGGTCTGTCGGGGAAGGAATAAAGGGAATGAGGCACGTAGAGGGGGGGTTGTCTCATGAAAACCATTTCAATAAGAAATAATCTGATAAGTGAGGATCGTAAACGTCTGGGAGGTGGCCTCACAGAGTCCTGAGTGAGTCCATTTAGTGATAAATGTCAACATCAGGACTCTCCAGAGGGAAATAATTGCGTTAGTCACTGCAAATAGACATAAAAGACCAGCCTTTCTTGTTTTCGTTTTGTTTTTTTCTTTAGCGTTCGTACCAAGAAGACAGTTAGTGAGTTTCACTGACTCTATTTGTTAAGAGTAAAAAAAAAAAAATATGTAGCAGATTACAAAGAAACATCTCCATTATCAAAATCAGCCTAGGGAGAACAGAGCGTGTACACACTGCCTCAGTCTCATGCACACGTTAGTTGGAAATCACTCCGCACACCAAGTGTCACACGTTTTTATGGGGACAGGAATGAACCAGGCAACATGTAAAATACCCTCTGGAAAACCATACATTGTACCCTTTTAACGCTGGCTAAAGCTGAAAGGGAAGAGAAAACTCCAGTGGGCAAAAAAAAAAAAAAAGAGAGAAAGACATGGAAAAAAAAACGAAGATAATATAAATCTCATAAAGATTTTGGTTTACCTTTGTCTTGTGATGAAAATGAGTTTCATTCAAATCCAATCCTTCAGTCCAGGATGTGGGTGTCTTGGATCAAGTGGCATCAAAAAGTCAATAAACTTTTGGTTGATGTATGATGTACCGAAGAAAAGCGCACAAATCATACCTGTATGGGAAAATGAATGATGGCGCAGTGAACACAGACATGTCACCACCATCCAGGTCAAAAAATCAAGCATTACCTACATCTGAGAAGCATCTTCCAGTGACCTCCCAATAATTAACCACTCCCCATGCCAAAAAATAACTATTTCCTAAATTCTAATACCATAGATTCAATTTGCCTGTTTGTAAACTCTATATAAATGGAATCCTACAGTATTTATTGCTTTGTCTAGCTTCTTTCATGTAACATTACAAGATGTATCTATGTTGTTGCATGGGGTGGTTCATTCAGTTTTTAGTTCTATGCAATATTCTTTTGTATGAATACACCTCAGTTTATTCATTCATCCTACTGTTGATAAACATTTAGGTTCTTTCCTTTTTTTGGCTTTAACGAATAGTGTTGCTGTGAAGATCCTTGGACAAAACTTTTGGTGCGGGTATGTACACATGTATGTCAAGAATGGAACCAGGTATATCTATGGTCAGTTTTCATAGATACTGCCAAACAATTTTCCAAAGGGTTGCACTAATTTATACGTCCTCCCACCAGCATTGTGAGTGAGTTCCAGTTGCTCTATATCTTTGCCAACACTTCCTGATATCAGTCTGTCTATGGTAGCCGTTTTGGTGGTTGGGCAGAGGTCTCTCATTCTGGTTTTTTTTTTTTTCTTTGCGGTACGCGGGCCTCTCACCACTGCGGCCTCTCTCGCCACGGAGCACAGGTTCTGGACACGCAGGCTCAGCGGCCATGGCTCACGGGCCCAGATGCTCGGCGGCATGTGGGATCCTCCCGGACCGGGGCACGAACCCGCGTCCCCTGCATTGGCAGGCAGACTCTCAACCACTGCGCCACCAGGGAAGCCCTCTCATTCTGGTTTTAATGTGAATCTTCCTGACGTTCAGTGAGGCGGAGTATCATTTTCATGGGTGCATCAGGCATTTGGATGCCCAAAGTGTGAGGTGCTAGTTCAAACCTTTTGCTCACTTTTGAACTGGGCTGTTAGTTGGGTTTACTTTGTTTTTTTTCTTTACTTATTAATTTATAGGAACACTTTCTATCTTGAGGATAGGACAATTTTGCTAGTTTAAAATGCTGTTGGGACTTCGCTGGTGGTCCAGTGGTTAAAACTTTGCCTTCCGACACAGTGGATATGTGTTCAATCCCTGGTCGGGGAGCTAAGACCCCACATGCCTGGCGGCCAAAAAACCAAAACATAAAACAGAAGCAATATTGAAACAAATTCAATAAAGACTTTAAAATTGGTCCACGTCAAAAAAAAAAAAACCTTTAAAAACGTAAATAACTAACTAAATAAAATGCTGTAAATATCATGTCATAAACTGTGGCTTTTCTTTTTACTCTTTTAATGGTGTCTTTTGCGATCAGAACACCTTGCCAGTTTATCGGGTCTCTTCCTTTATCAGGAGTGTTTTGTGCCCCGTTAAGATAGCTTTGACAGTTGTGACGTGTCTGATGGTGGTCTGATTATTTGATCTCTTTGTTTGTTTGTTTATCTTTGTTGTCCAGCAGGATGGACTGTCTGAGAGAACTAGGCAGATGTTGCTGGAAGTGTAACTTCAATCAAACAGTATTTTGATTAAACTACAATGGTCCTCAATGCTTTATTTTTTTAATCAAATGAATCTTCTTTTCCCTATGCCTTTAAACTAACCAAACTGAATTCCTTTCTCTTAAAGCTCTGTCCTGTAATAAAATTAAAATATACTTTACAAATAATTTAGTCACTGATAATTTAGGACAATCGAGTTATGAAATTCATGTCATTTTTCATTGTATTAGGAATATGAAGTCAATGAAACAAAAATTTACTATGTACCTATTAAGGTAGAAAAAAAGGTATCAAAAGGAGAAGCTGGAGAAAATGAATGATAAATTTAGCCTACTTCAATAATGGGCAAATTGCAAAATCCTGCAACAGATTGCTAGGTGGAAAGGATTAAATTACTCATTCTATAGCAGCCTGAATGATATGAGTAAGAGCTATTAGAATAGTGAATACAGAAACAATCCAATAACTACTGTTCATTGTTAATACTGGCAGGTGAGTCCATGAATTGCCTTCTGGCTCTGAGGATCGCTTGGAAACTTTGCCTCTACAGGTGGACAAGTCCCTGATAAAGAGTGCGACACCAGCATACATTTTTCACACAAATAAAATCAGACAGGCATTTTGAAGAATGATGTTATTAACTTTAAAACACTTGGGTTTAGTTTAAACTGAGAATATTTCTTCTTCCTAGGTTTATATCACTCATATGGAAAATGAATCATGATTCTACATATATTCTATATATTTAATTTGGGTATCTCTTATACCACTTTTTGTCATAGAGTGATTATTTTCATAGGTTTTTTAAATGAAATACAATATGGCTCTTTAATGAAGGAAAAATGAAGAGAAGTATTATATTCTTTATGTAATCAAAATGGATAAAACAGGCCAAAGAAAACACAAATTATTCAAGGTTATGACTACCTTTCGACAGCAGCCCTGGGTTCCATCCATGAAAGCATTAAATGTTCCAAAATGTGTGTGTGTGTGTGTGTGTGTGTGTGTGTGTGTGTGTGTGTTTTAATGATACTGCAAAAAATCTTAGGTTTTTGAAATAGTTTTTAGGTCAGATAAAAACTGACCAGTCCTTGCTGTGGCAAATAATAAAATCTGTAGCAAGGCTAAAGAAATGATTTGTGGTGAAAGACAAAATAAATGTAGACACTGGATAAGAGATCTTTTTCTTCCTTCATCTCTACTCAAACTTACCACTTATGTGAGAGTTTAATAAGGTTGGTGAGTGTTATGTTCATAGATGTGCTAAACCATATAGGAGTGATACATGTCTCCCATTTAAGGCTTCATTTGCACCCGGAAACTTTACTCTTCAGGACTAAAATGAACTCTATTCTCAACCTCACCAGTGAAAGTTTTTTTTTTTTTTTTAAAAAAAAGGAGGGCAGGGGATACTGGCAGAGTAGGAATAGCAGAGGTGACAGATGAATTCTAGCGTCAGAGTGAGTTTTAAATCAACAGAAAAGAGTGATGTGAGAGAGAGATGCAGGAGTGTATCTTATGTACGGCATCCTACTCTGGAGTAATTCCTTTGGTGTCAATATGTTTAGCTTTCAGAGAATCACATAGACATAAACGTCAAGGGGTTTTTGTGTATCTACCCAATTCAAAATCTCTTTCAAGGCTGCTGGCAGACAGAGGCAATTTTCCAGGCAATCAGCTGGAACTTCCCACTTTTATCTGAAGGAGAGGATAAAAATACTTGGAATCTGGGATGTCTTGCTCCAGTGGGTGCTGAAGTCTCCTCTCTGGAAACCCTGGTTTTCCAGTTTATTTCTTTTCACTTTGGGAATTTCTAAGCCAATAGATTGTAAATAAATAGAGAAAGAAGCATACGCTTCTTTGAGGAAGTAAAGCCATTGGGAAGAAGTGAATAAAAATCCTTGCACTTTGAGAAAGGGTCATGGCGGTGAGGCAAAGCCCAGTCTATGGGAGGGAACTTGCCCCTGTGGGCGGGAGGCAGCTGGGTCCCTGCAGAGCTGGCTGCTGCTGCTCATGAGACGGGGCATACGTGATCACCATGGAGATACATCACCCTGGGCCTCAGGCAGGGACAGCCAAGAATCTGGCTTTAGATGAGTTGGGTAGCTTAATGAGGAAAAGCTACCCAATATCTTCATCTTCAGCCAACCAAGCAGTGTCCTTTGGAGGAACAGTGTTTAATCCTAGTTATAAAATAAGAAGACATTAAGCATGACAATGGAAGACCAGGTTAATAAAACAGTGGATCTTGCAACAGAGAAGCAACAATGAAAAACAGACATACTGTTCACTCCATAAATAGTGATTAAATACCTACTTGAAACAGGTGTCCTGTTTGATAGACATATTGATAAGCGCTTTCACTTACAGCCGGGATCTCTAAAACCTGATTGTACCTGAGTCCTGTTTATAAGCGTTTTAAAGAAAATTAATGTTGGGAGCTGAAAAGTGATTGTGGCATTCTTCTCCACGCACCAATACTTTTCTCTTTTTATAAAATTTATTCATTTTATTTATTTATTTTTGGCTGCACTGGGTCTTCGTTGCTGTGCACGGGCTTTCTCTAGTTGTGGCGAGCGGGGGCTACTCTTTGCTGTGGTGCGCGGGCTTCTCATTGCTGTGGCTTTTCTTGTTGCGGAGCACGGGCCCTAGGCACACGGGTTTCAGTAGTTGTGGCAGGCGGGCTCAGTAATTGTGTCGCACGGGCTTAGTTGCTCCGCGGCACGTGGGATCTTCCCGGACCGGGACTCGAACCCGTGTTCCCTGCATTGGCAGGCGGATTCTTAACCACTGCCCAACCAGGGAAGCCCCCCCCGCAATACTTTTCTAAATAAACAACAACACGTGCATATGTTTTTCAGGCCCCGACACAGTTCCTGGTATCTTACTCTCTCCTGGAAATCTCTTCAGAGTGAAAACAATCTTTTAAAACTCAAAGGATAATTCTGTTTCTAAAACACCTACTCTGTGCCAGGAAATTGGTTATACATTTCATCTCGTTTATTGATCACAGTTTCAGCATGCTCCTACATGGTGTGGATTGTTTATTGTGCTTTACAGAAGAGGAATCCAAAGAGGAGATGATTTACGGTTTCTAAACTTCCAGGGAAGGACCTGAGAATCTGAAGTCCGTGGATCTTATTTCAAAAGCTCTTTCTTACTTATGTACCTGAAACAGATTCACAAACGGGTGCGCAGTGAATGCACAGAGTAACTGCCGCAGGAGTTTCTTCCCTTCCCCTTGTTAACACAAACATAGGATTACGTTTCACGAGCGTCACTAAACGTCACAGTTCTCAAATGTGAACATGCACCAGAATCAGCTGCGCCCGGGCCCACAAGGATTTTCTGTAAAAAGCCACAGAATAAGTATTTCAGATCCTGCAGTCCATACAGCCTCTCTTGTAACTGTTCAGCTGTTGTAATGTTAAAGCAGCCATACATCATAAGACGTGACGGGGCGTGACTGTGTCCCCCTAAAAGCATACTCATGGACACAGAATTTCATACGGTTTCCAGGCGTTGCAAAATATGATTCTTCCATGTGACATTAACATTTGAGATAAACATAAGGTTATTTTTTTCTTACCATTTTTTCAAAAAATAAAGACATGGCTGATATAAATGTAAGCCTTATGAGAATCAGGTAGATCATAAAAAATTCTGGGAGGGAGCAGAGAACTTAGAATTTTCTGTTATGGAAAACTGTCTTTCATAGTAGAATTTACAGTTTTTCCGTTACCAGTTTTGTTGTTGTTTCTTGGCATAATTCAGTACTTCAATGTAATTCTGTTATAAATACCAAAAAAACATGATTCTTCTTTTGATTTTGTTTGTTTCCCCAGCCATTTAAAAACCAGACTAAGACCAGTCTTAGTTTACGGCTGGAAAAAGGCAGATAGTGGTTCAGATCTGGACTCCTGGGCTTTGTTTGCAGACCCTGACCTAGAGGTGTTATTAAAACTAAGATGCTGGGCTCCACCCCAGAGCTTCCCGTTCCTGAGGACCAGGAGCTGTCCTGAGAACTGCATTTCTAACAAGCTCTGTGGTGGGCTCCACCCTCAACCGAATGGCGCAGGAAGATTAAGAAATCAAAAACTGAGTCGCTTGTAGGTCAACTCTTGTTCAAAGCAGTGATGCTTCTGGATAACAGTCCCATGTGCCTGTGTCCCACACCTGTTTTCTTTAATCAGATCAGCTGCCTACATTTGAAAAGTGGGATATTTACAGGAAAACACGAGCTTCTGACTATTCTTGACAAATGCAGAAAACACTGTAGTGTTTTCTACGTCGAGGGCAGTGTTGACCCTCGATTTCTACATGGCAAACCTTGCAGTCAAGATGGCCCCATGAAACAGTGTTTACAGCTCTCCATGGTCTTTACGTCGTCTGTCACTCACGTCCTTACCTCTTCTGGCCCTGGGACCGTTTGCCCTCACAATCCCTAAACTCCACGGATGGAGAAGGATTACTGTACCTTACATCAGAGGACTTAAATTTAAATAACACCTACTGGGACAAAGGGAGAGAGTGGCATGGACATAGATACACGACCAAATGTAAAACAGAGAGCTAGTGGGAAGCAGCCGCATAGCACAGGGAGGTCAGCTCGGTGCTTTGTGACCACCTAGAGGGGTGGGATAGGGAGGGTGGGAGGGAGACGCAAGAGGGAGGAGATATGGGGACATATGTGTATGTATAGCTGATTCACTTTGTTATAAAGCAGAAATTAACACACCATTGTAAAGCAATTATACTCCAATAAAGATGTTAATAAATAAATAAATAAATAACACCTAATTTGTGTTGGGCACCTAGCCATACACTCTCTCTCTATATATAGTATGTTACACACACACACACACACACACACACACACACAGACCCATGTACATATACATACACACACACACATATATATGTATATGCATATATGTGGTTAATGCATATATAATACTACATATAAAATTATATACAGGTAATTTCACTAATATATACATCGACCAGGGAGGTGGGCACGGTTACCTCCATTTTCTAGGTACACAAAGGGAATCACAAAGGTCATACAGATTGCCTAAGGGTACCCAGAAGGACACCTGAATACCAAATCTGTCTGCCCCTAAACGGTATGGCCTCTGCTATATTTACTAACCCTCTCTCTCCAAGCGCAGAGCAAAAGGAATATTTCCTGTGGCATCTGCTCCCTACAAATATGAGGTGTGTCTGCCACCTGTTAAGCGTGGTGAGGAAAAGATAAGAGCAGCGGATTATTTACCAGAAATAAATATCAAATTTTATAAATTTTGTATCATTATAGGCTCATGGTTTTTTAAAACATAGCAATAACTTGTCTAGAGAATGCTGTGCGTTGCAAATCTACTGTAATAGATTTTATTCCCTGACACGTAATTGCATACCAATCAGTTTTGATTCTCTGTTCTTCACCAGGCGATATTTATCTGAAATATCTCTGATTTGGTCTCCAAAGAACAAGCTGTGTGCTGAATAGGAGCGTCAGAGGGCTGTTTTTGCGGGTGATCAGCCACGCGCTGTTTTGAATCACTACGGGAGACAGGTTCAAAGGTTAGACGTCAGAATCTTTTCAGAGATTCATCAGTTTCCGCAAAGCTAGCAAAAAAGCAGCGGCAGAAACCAGGCATTTAAAAGAGAGCTATAAACGTAGAGAAAAATGATCATGATTAGCGATTGTTTTCATCCATGGGGATGCTGTAAAACTGTACCTAACATATGCTGCTTTACAAAACCTGTATCGCGTACAAACCAGTATGTTAGGTGTGCTTTGTGTACGTGGGCGGGGGGCGTGTAACATACATACAAATTCACACGTAACAGTTATACGCATATATGTAGGTATACATACATATATATGACAAGGAGTACATTTTATTTTATTTATTTATTTATTTTTTATTTTCTTTTTGCGGTACACAGGCCTCTCACTGCTGTGGCCTCTCCGGTTGCGGAGCACAGGCCCCGGACGCGCAGGCGCAGCGGCCACGGCTCACGGGCCCAGCCGCTCCGCAGCACGTGGGATCTTCCCGGACCAGGGCACGAACCCGCGTCCCCTGTATCCGCAGGTGGATTCTCAACCACTGCGCCACCAGGGAAGCCCAAGAGTACATTTTAGATGCACTCATTTATAACGGGTGGATTAAAACAGTTGTGATATAGATATCAATGCATATGTAATATACACTACCTATAACATATATAATACATATCACAACTGTTTTAATCTATATAAGTTATAAAAGTGCATCAAAAATATCCTCTGTAATATATATAAAACAGAGTATATGTACTATAAATGTTATGTATTTTTCATATGTATAACACAGTATAACATATATTCTTATATTCTTATTCATATATAATAGTTAAACTGTTTTATGTATGCTTATACATATTACAAAGAGGATATTTTAATATTTAATAACATAGATTAAACAATTACAATAGGTATCATGTTATATATATTGTATAAATTATATATGCATTGATATATATATTGCAATTGGTTTAATTCTCATGTTATCAAAGTGCATCTGAAATGTACTGTCTGTAATATATATATAAATATATATAACAGAGTATAACTGTTATGTATGAACACACACACACAAACACACACACACACAGAGTTCACCTAACATATACTGTTTTGTAATCTGCATATATTACAAAGCAGTATATGTTAGGTTCACTTTTTTTTCTCTTTTTTTTTTTGCGGTACACGGGCCTCTCACTGCTGTGGTCTCTCCCGTTGCGGAGCACAGGCTCCGGACGCGCAGGCGCAGCGGCCACGGCTCACGGGCCCAGCCGCTCCGCGGCACGTGGGATCCTCCCGGACCGGGGCACGAACCCGCGTCCCCTGCATCGGCAGGCGGATTCTCAACCACTGCGCCACCAGGGAAGCCCTAGGTGCATTTTTACAGCATCATGTGGATTAAAAACAAGTGGTAATCATGCTGATTTTTCTATAAATACCACACACACACACACACACACACACACACACACAGATGTGTGTGTGGGTACCTAAAATATTCCTATCAGAATTCACACAGATTATGAAAACCACAATCCTGGCAGTTGCTGTGTATTCAGAGATGCTCAATAAATCATCAAGCCTTGTATTTTACCCTTTATGATGCCTCAGCGTGTGCGTGCGTGTGTGCGTGTGTGCGTGTGCGTGCGTGTGTGCGTGTGTGCGTGCGAGAGCGCCCCATCTCAGTAACCCTGAGAGCTGACCTCATGGCAGCGGGCAGGGGAATGCCTGTCTCTCGCCGCCTATTTCACAGCTGCCAGAACTCCCCAGGGGCTGAGCTCCGTAAGCGCGGACGGAGCACATGAACAGTCCCGCTGCCCCCACAAGGGTGCTTCTCCAGCTCACGCACTTCCAGCGTGCAGCCAACACACGAAAACTGGCACCAAAGTGTCTTCACCCCCCCCCAATTCTGTCACTTTGATTTGAAATAAAAGGAGAGATTCTTTTATGTAAATATTTGGAATCTTTAAAGTGAAGATCCTCAGCGGGAAGAAAAGCAAAGATGTGAATTGAAACATCATAACTTTTCCAGTGGGATCCCTGTGTCTATTTACCATGAACATTTTAATTTGCACGCTTTTGCTGCCTTTGCGGAGAGAGCTTACTTAGCCCCCATAGTTGGAGCTCCGTTTCTTTCCGGACTTGACAGATCAAAAGGCACAGGATTTTTTTCCCAGGAATCCTGGCATCTGGCACTGTTCACGCCATTCCAGCCTGTCATGTTTGTCAGTGAAAGAACAGGAAACTGCTTTGAGGAGATGCGGAAGGAGGTACATGTGACTGACAGTGTTAACACTTAGAACGAAGGGAAGGGCCATACTTTAGATTCCACATGTAAGTCATATCCTGTGGTCTTCGTCTTTGTCTTTCTGACTTACTTCACTTAGTATGATCATCTACTTCAATTTCAAAAAAGGACCTACTGCATGTAGAGCACAGGGAACTCTACTCCATACTCTGTAATAACCTCTATGGGAAAAGAAACTGAAAAGGAAAGGATATATGTGTATGTATGTACGTATAATGGAATCACTTTACTGTACACCTGAAACTAACACAAGACTGTACATCAACTATACTCCAATATAAAATAAAAATTTAAGAAAAAGAATGAAGGGAATATGGCAGGAGACAGTGGAGGCTGGAGGTACATCCTGTTTCTCTGCTGGTTCAGTTAAGAACGTGCCAAGTGCTTCCACGATTTAAGGCAGTTTCTCTTTTATCTACTATTGGAGGAGTTTGTGTTTGTCTATATGTGGAAAGTATAAATTCTCTTTTTAGTTTTCAAGGTAGTAGAGGTACTTAGGTGCAGCGACAAATTACTGCCAATGGATTCTTTGTAGGTGAAGTATTATTAGAGTGATGGCCCAGAAGTGGTGAAAACAAAGATTGTGAAAATTCAAAGAGGGTGACGTGGAGAAAACCACACGTAAGCAAATTCACAATGTCTGAGTAATGCATAATTAGGCTATATTTTCCCAGGGCAAAAGCACCGAGTTTTGAAAAGGAAATATTAAAATTTGCTTTAAACACATAAATACTGAAAATAAGTACGTTCTCATCTAAACCATGGTAAGCTTTTAATGACAGACATTTTTGTGCGTTACAAGCCCAGAGGCCTTCACGGGAAGTGCTATTTTTTTTTCTCTTGGTGCTTTTAAACATGCTTGACAATTTGCACTTTGCTTGCAGACCTACCCTCCAGAATTCCAGCAGCTCACTCCATCTAAGTGTTGCCAGTTTGGATCAGTATTATGGGAAACTGAGCAAAAGACTCCATTTAGCATGCAAAATCATCGCCTTGGTTACTCGACCCTGAGATGCCAAGAACAAAGCCAGTTGCTCAGCTGAATTTATTACATTTAAACTTAGTATACAGTCTTAGCTTTTCATTTTCTTTCACCAAGATGAGCAACTTATTCATTCTGGCAAGTCCACAGGGCCTATATATGCTTTCCCATCTCCGGGGCAGGTTTCCTGGTCCGCATTTTAAGGTGCAAACAAAGTTCTCTTCATATGAATATGTAAACGTTTTCTCACATTCATCATTTTATTTACAAGGTCACTGAACTAACCTTGATTTTACTGCTGACGAAAGGTGAGCTGCAGAGATCAGGGCACCTGGACCTTGTCAGGCAGGTACAGCGTGTCAGGGCTAGACCCCAGGCCTATTTCTTTTTCTTTTCTTTTTTTTGTGATACGCGGGCCTCTCACTGTTATGGCCCCTCCCGTTGCAGAGCACAGGCTCCTGACGTGCAGGCTCAGCGGCCATGGCTCACGGGCCCAGCCACTCCGCGGCACGTGGGATCTTCCCGGACCGGGGCACGAACCCGCGTCTCCTGCATCGGCAGGCGGTCTCTCAACCACTGCGCCACCAGGGAAGCCCTAGGTCTTAACATTTTAAAATCAGATTTATCCCTAATTTTTTTTGTTTTTTTGTTTTTTGGCGGTACACGGGCCTCGCACTGCTGTGGCCTCTCCTGTTGCGGAGCACAGGCTCCGGACACGCAGGCTCAGCAGCCATGGCTCACGGACCCAGTCGCTCCGCGGCATGTGGGATCTTCCCGGACCGGGGCACGAACCCGCGTCTCCTACATCAGCAGGTGGATTCTCAACCACTGCGCCACCAGGGAAGCCCTGGCCTATTTCTTCTGACCCCCGATCCTACACCCCACGCCTGGTTCTCCTGCACGCCATGCCTCTGACACGGTCAAAGGCCACGATGTTAGCATTCCATTGCCCATTGAATGAGTTTATCCCACTCTCTCCTTACATCAAATTCTGTCTCCATTCTGGATCAGACCTCAGCTCTACTCTTCATGGACTGATTTAGTACATATTCACCCAAAAGAACAACTAGCAGAGACACAGACGTACCATGTTTAGAAAATCTCTCGTTACGTAACCACGATAGTTTGCAGAGGTAAACGATGCACATAGATAGCTACCGACACCCTTGCATTTCTTCAGGGTCGTTTTAAAACTACATGCCTGGCTCTGATATCCATAAGGGAATGAACAATCTGGAAAATCCAGAAACACTGGGTCCCCAAGCAAGGTGAGATGGCTGCATATACCATTGGAGATCGGTCCCCCAAAACAGGTGGGGTGACTCGGGAAGATGAGGAAGGGTTAGACACTTGGTGGCTCCTCTGAACACCTCAGGTCCACACATTTGCGGGGGGAGATAGTCTCAAGCTCATCACCGTGCGCAGGAATCTGAGGAATTCATTAGGTGGACACATTACGTTCCATGCTTCTCAAACCGTCCTGTTCCTTGAGCCTCCTGGAGATTCTATCACAAGGAACATTTGGATTCAGTAGGTCTCGGGCAGAGCCTGAGAGCATCTCTGATGATCTCTCTCCTCGACGCCAGTATCCTTGACCTTTGGACCACACTTTCTGTGGAAGACTGTCCTACAGGGTCCTCAACAGCGGTGTCTGGAGGGAAATGCAAATAGACTGACATCCAAAACGGGAAGACGCCCAAGGACTTTCCAATGATCCAGCAGCAAGTGTTAATAACATCAGTGAATGCGGTTGTGAACTACGGCAAAATGCTTTCACAGTCAATGCTCGTTTCAAGCTCAAAGTGTCTTTGTGAAATCAGTAAGACAAACATTATTTCTTCTTCTTATTTTCAAAAAAAAAAAAACAAAAAACAAAACCAAACAAACACCTGAAGAATAGTTAAGTAGATGGAGAAACATCATACCATAGGTTAGTGTCTCCTGTGCTCTTAGCATTAATTTTGGGATTTTTCCTTAGATGGTTTTCTGTCCTCATAAGGCAAGTCACAATTTCCCTCCATCTGCAGAAATAAGTGTGATGGACCCTGATGAAGCAGACTTACTTGTTAACTCAAAACCAGAAATAGGGGGTTTAGCTAGAAATTCCCCTCAGGAAAAAAATAATAAGTTTTTCCAGCAAAGAGCGATTATTATATTTGTTTCAAGACACCAGCAAGTCACGCACACCACAAAAGCAGCATCGGAATCCCCTGTCACTGAGAGAGCAGTTATGTGCTACAGCTGTAAAGTATGAACTTGTTATTCCGCTTGTGTTACCCGGGACTTCACTGCTGGATGGACAGAGAAAGAAGTAGAAAATTCCCCTTATTGCATAAGCATGGTCCCCTTCTGAGGACTACCTAGCACTCCTTTCTTCTGCATCAAAGGGGCACAGCTATTTTCAACTTCAGGAGGGAGGAATGGGTCAAGAAAAGGGAAGCTAAGAAGAAAAAGCTGGAAAAATGAGCCCCTGTGCCCTTGTGACTTACATAATCTACCAAAGGGAGCTCAGCGGGAACCAGAGAAATGGAGTGCAGGCAAAGCTGGTGAAAGTAGGTTTCCAAGAATCGGGAGTTTTAAACACACTGGCCCTCAGCGGCTCTTCTTTGAGCTATGTGCTATTTCTAAACGCCATGGCTGAGCGATTCTGTGGTTTCTTTGGTCCACAGAGCGGTAGAATATATATAACATGCCGTGCTGTCTTTCTCGGTACCTCTGTGTCCCTCTCTCTTTGGGAGAGGGGAGATTCTGGCCTAGGAACCAATTAAAGATGAGAAGTTGATACTGATGCTTTAATGGCACTGAAGCCTGAGGAAGCAAATCTTTCTTAACTGAAACAATTCAAAATAGCAGGGAAAACTGGTGCAGGGGAAACACAGTGTACTGGAAGACAGGAAACGAAAAGTTATCTTTCAGGTTCTTCTACTTAATCACTATTGGGTAAGGTCTTAGCTTTGCAGTCACTCGTGATAGAAATAAGTCATCCACTGAGAGGCAGGGCCCAAGCATTCCCATAATCGTTTTACATATATAAGCATGTAAGTATATGGTGGGGAGCCCATGCTTTGGAACTGATACATAGATGGATAGGTGGACAGATAGATAGATATGATAGGTAGCTAGGTAGGTAGACATGATAGATGGATAGATAGATAGATACAAAGACAGATCAGAATATGCACCCCCAAATACGCCACTTTGGCGTAAGAATTATTTTAAGGGGAAAGCAACTGAGAGGTAAAAGGTGTAGTCCTCTCCCATACCAGAAGAGGTGAATGACTCTTACCTGCATAACAAGCCTTACCAAAGAACTCTTAACGACCTTAACTAGCAATAGCTATACCAAGAAGTACCACTCCTGGTCCTCTTCCCACAGTCTACCACCCCTAGGAGCCCAACCACCTTTTCCTTTGTCTGCTCCCTGCTCCGTAATTTATCACCTTCCATTAAAAGGGTACACGAAGCCCAGCCCACACCTGTGTCATCACCTCTTTGGGTTTTTATTTCTTTCTGTGAAGCCCCTGTCAACTACAAATTGGCACTTGCCAGTCTACCTCTACAAGGATTAAATCTTGAGCCGCTGCAGCTGTTGACCCCTTCAACACCCCCTGAGAGGAGCTCAGGGTGGAGACCAGGAATGAGGCCCTCTGTGCTCTGCGAAAAACTGGCAGAACACGTCCTCAGACAGTTAGATATTTTCAGGAGCTGATTTTATGAGCCCAATTCCTGTATCTCCTCGTGTCTAGAAAAGCACTAAAATCCTTCCTAGTGACATCTGCTTCTCGTGACTAGCAGAAACCTTCTCCAAAAAAATATGTGCTTGGGGACTTACCTGGTGGCGCAGTAGTTAAGTATCCGCCTGCCAAGGCAGGGGACACGGATTCGAGCCCTGGTCCGGGGAGATCCCACATGCCGCGGAGCAACTAAGCCTGTGCGCCACAACTACTGAGCCTGCGCTCTAGAGCCGGCGAGCCACAACTACTGAGTCCACGTGCCACAACTACTGAAGCCCGCACGCCTAGAGCCCGTGCTCCGCGATGAGAGAAGCCACCGCAGTGAGAAGCCCGTGCACCACAATGAAGAGTAGCCCCCGCTCGCTGCAACTAGAGAAAGCCCGCACGCAGCAACGAAGACTCAGCACAGCCAAAAATAAATAAATTAATTAATTAAAGAAAAATATGTGCTTGACTGCATGGACTCCCCCTTCACCAAAATCACATATATACTGACCTTCCCCCCACCACCCCTTTGGAGCAGTTGCTCAGAGCTAGCTGAGATGCTGTCTCCGGGGCTATGGTCCTCATTTTGCCCCAAATAAAACTAAACTCACAACTCTCACCTTGTGCATTGAAGTTGGCAGCCCCATGCACATGAAAACATTAACATCGGTAAAAAAATATGTCTTTCTCCTGTTAATCTGTCTTTGGTCATTTTAACTCACAAGCCTCAATAAACAGATTGTAAGAGACCAGAGGAAATAGTTGTTTTCCCTCCCACAGTTGGGGGTCGGGGGGGAGAGGGGGAGAGAGAGAGAGAGTGAGAAAAACACGGATGGATGGATGGATGGATGGATGATACTTAGAGCGGCAGACAGATATAGACAGAGGGGTGATGAATAGAAAGAGTCCAAGTCCTGTTGTCTGCAAAGCGTTATTTTGAGGACTAAATAAGATAATCTATATCCATTATTACCTGCCATATAAAATTTATTTATTTTTAATTTATTAAAAATAAATTAAAATTTTATTTTTAATGGTATTTACATTATTAATCCTGAATTAAAATCTTCACTTATGAAAACTTTTTTTCTTAGGCAAAAAGTTTTGAGTAGTGAACATGATGACAACGCACTGGGAGGTGAAGGCATTTTTCGATCGTTTGTGATACTCAGCTAGAAATGTAACTATTGAGGAGAAACTCTGAATTCCTGTTAACTGTTTTAAGTGCAGGCTCCCTTTCGGGACTTGCACCCCAAATTCTGCTTCCTGCGTGGTTTAGATGCCAATGCCGGTCGCCTTTCAGAAGCGTCTCTGTTCAACCAATGCGGCATCGCCAAGACTCCACATTTCAAGCACAAGACCAGGCACTAAGCTTGTCCGTAATGAAACTCAACGAGGATGAATCTCTGGACCAGCCATTAAAAGTATCTGGCACTAGTTCTCTTTCAGGGCCACCGTGAACCAACAATCACTTTTGGAAAATGTCTCTATATTCTTTGTATCTCAAACTTCTCCACACCCAATATGTTGCATCCGATCATGATGCCTTAAAATCTACAGATTTTCCAAGTTCCATATAGTTGCTATTACAGATTAGAGGGAAGAGGTATGCCATTTTTAATCGATAAACGTAATTTTTACCACTAATTTAATTTGAGAACATTTCTGGAGCGAGCATGCCAACATGAAGCAAATTCCATAATTAATTGATTTAGGTCAAGAAGTAGAAACTATCGTTCCCACTGTTTTTTTTTTTCACCTTAAGAAATATGTTATAAAACTGATCCTTTTTACATCACTGAGGAAGTTTCTATGAATGCGTAACAATCGGTCATATTTGGAAACAAATTCTTTATTTTGTTTGGATTCACAGATTTCCCTTTGTTTTTGCTAGCATTCATCTTTCTCTTGGTGGATACTGAGACTCCTTAAATAGTTTTTTACCTTTTCTATGACTACAGTTCAGAACTCCTGTGTTTAGAGCCTTTGTTTAGCCAGAGATTCTCAAACTAGAGCACATCAGAGTCACCTGGGAGCTTTTAAAACGATAACGTGGAACATTCACATCATTTATGAATGTTAACAGTGGTGTTACTGTACGGTGTGTTTGTTCTCCAGTTTATTTTCCCCCTCTCAATAACCTAGATGTTCTCCCCCAAAATTCACGACGTGGGCTGTGTCTGCTTGTTCACTCAGCAAGGATAAACTTCAGTGTTCCTGTTCCTAATCATGAAGAGACAACTCTCTTACTTAACCAGCCATCCGATAATTTCACTTCCGGCTTCATTTTTCGGGAGGACACTTCACAGAGCGATGTGTACTGAACTACTGGAAAATTATTGACAAATACCACTTGGGGATCTGCAGAAACTCTCCCTGGACCTTTCAAAGGGGAAATGATTTGACCATGTAGAGAGGGGTTTACTCTAAGCTGCCTTGTGCCCACGGTAGCACATGTGTATGTGAGGACCTTTCAAACCAGAAACATGTGCAACAAGTGGGTCATAATATTCTGAAGGTAAAAATGGATGGGCTTTGGCTATTTTTGTAATTCCCTTAAATTCTGTTAAATAAACTTCTGCCCTGGCAAAAGAAACCAATGAAAGTAGAAATCACTAGTTACATACTATTCCCAGGCTGACTCTATCTTCATACACATTGGTAAGAGAGGATGCGTGCCTTTGTCATCCCATTACTTTGCTGGAGGAACAAAATATTGGCATCGAAAGTTTAAAACCATAAAATGGTTCAAGATTACTTAAGTAATCAACAAGATGTGGTTTATCCACACAATGGGATATTATTCTGCCTTAAAAAGGAATGAAATTCTGACCTATACCACAGCTTGGATGAACCTTGAGGACACTGTAGGGAAGGGAAAATAATTTTCCCTCTATCCCTCTGAGTTCTTGGCTGAGACCCCTGTCATAAAAGACAGATGAACAAGAGACAAACAAGTTCATTAACATGTATGCCTCATGTGTGCATGGGAGAGACCCAGGGAAAGTGAATAACTCCAAGAGGTGGCTTAGAACTCTGGCTTAGAGAGCATCTTCAACAAAGGAGAACAATTTATCAAGAAAGAGCAGCACAAAGGAAAGCAAGTTTAGGTTTCCAAGGACAAACGATCAGAAAGTTAACTAATGGTATACAAAGTCCAGTTAGAAAAGTTTATATGGGTTCCTTTGGTGCCACCTCCTGGCTGATAGGGTCTAAAATTATCTCTGGTGATTAACTTTTGTCTTTCCTGGTAGAGAGGGGAGGAGGGATATCTTTGCAAATTTATGTACTGCTTTTAGGCAAATCAGGGAGTACAGGGAGCTTTTCTTCTACCTGCTTCTTCTCAACTGCCTTCAGCTCAAAGTAACTGAGCTGACATATTTTTTGGGGTGGCATATCCTGCTACCCTTCAACATTGTGCTAAGTGAAATAAGACAGACACCAAAGGATAAACATCGCATGAGTCTATTTACATGTGGTACCTAAAACGGTGAAATCCATATTGACAGAAAGCAGTTTAGTGGTTTCCAGGGACTGGGGGTGGGGAGGGGCTAGGAAGAAGGAGGAATAAGGAGTCATCGTTTAATAAGTTTAGAGTTTCCACAGACATAGAGAACAGACTGTGATTGCCAAGGGGGAGAGCGATGGGAGAGGAAAGGACTGGGAGTTTGGGATCAGCAGACGCAAACTATTATATAGAGAACGGATAAGCAACAAGGTCCTACTGCAGAGCACACGGTGCTATATTCAACCTCCTGGGATAAACCATCATGGAAGAGAATATGAAAAAGAATGTATCTATGTGTATGACTGAATCACCTTGCTGTACCACAGAAATTAACACAACATTGTAAATCAACTATACGTCAATAAAATAAATTTAAAAGAATAAGTATGGCGTTTCAGACTGGGAAGACGAAAGAAGTTCTAGACATGGATAATGGTGACGGTTGCAAGGCAATGTGAATGTACTTAATACCACTGATCTATTAGCATGTACACATTACATATGTACGCATATGTATACACATCAATACATACATATGTGTAACCGAACCACTTTGCTGTACACCTGAAACTAACACAACAGCCCAAGTCAACTATACCCCAATATAAAATAAAAACTAAATTTAAAAAATGACACTGATCTATATACTTAAAAAAAGATGAAAATGGTAACATTTATGTTATGTATATTTTACCATTAACTTTAAGAAGATAACCTCAATAAGCATCAGGAGTCGTGTACAATGGATTCTTCAAGGAGGGCTGGAATCCAATAAGAAAGGGTGAATGAGGAGGCAGAAACGGTTCTAGCGGGTTCCACGCCATGCATGCTCTAGAACCATGATGGGCGGAGTCTCTGTCAACCACAGGATGGACTGCGACAGGGTAACAAGAACCATGGTCATTGATGTCAGCTGCAGAGTTGGTACCGTATTTTATAACCTTGTAGTGACTCTGGAGAAATACCTAACCACCATTTTTTTTTTTTTTTTTTTTTTTTTTTTTTGGTGGTACGCGGGCCTCTCACCGTTGTGGCCTCTCCCGTTGCGGAGCGCAGGCTCCGGACGCACAGGCTCAGCGGCCACGGCTCACGGGCCCAGCCACTCCGCGGCACGTGGGATCCTCCCGGACCGGGGCACGAACCCGCGTCCCCTGCATCGGCAGGCGGATTCTCAACCACTGCGCCGCCAGGGAAGCCCCCTAACCACCATTTATCATCTTCTACATTTGAGTCCAACTTCACCATTTCCCTGTTCATTTTTGGCCGTGTCTACCCTGAAGCAAGAAATTCCCATGGGATTTCCAGCAGTCATGGCTGGATGACCCAGAAAATAGCGCTCCCACCCCGCCCCCGCCCCCCAAACGAAAACTAGTTGAATTCCTCAAATAGCTTAGCAGCTCAAACAATTGCCAACCATGGAAGAAAGATGCCTTAAGCAAAGAATGGCCTATCTGTTTCCACATTCCTGAATTGAATCATCTTTTTTTTTCTTTTTTTGTCAGCCTCACGGAAAGAATTCTTCTGAAATGCCAGCTGCCTACAGTAGCCTTCCGGGAGCCACTGTGCCCCAAGCAGTGTGAGAACGGCTGTGTGGAGGGAATTTCCTAAAATAAGACTTGACTCTCTGCCAGGGTAGAAATAGACTCTGCAGCCTGAGGTAGGCCCCTCCCTGTCTCCATCCTCCTTCCCTCATCCATAAACCGTGGCCCCAAGGCTGTCACGCAGCTCGTAAAAGTGCTGAGGAGACGAACAGGATCACATCTGGGGGAGTGCTCGGGGCGGAGGGAAAACGTATCGCACACATAAATGAGGTGCATTCTGAGAGCAACCTGTGTCGTACTAGTGTTCATATTAACTAGACAATTTAACCCACGGCGCTAATGATAAGTCCTCCTCAGAATGTTTATCCTTTCATCAAATGATCTTTGCAAATAAACCCATTATCAGTTCTTTAACTGTCATTACTCTGATCACGGTCAGTTCATAGCCGTCGCCTCTATGACCAGGGTCCCCATAGGAGCCTCGGAGGAGAAAGAGCAGCACCAAGGAGCAGGCTGGGGCCAGGGACCCAGGGAGTGTCTAACCTCTCTAAAGGTATCACCCCATGATGCTGACCTCCTGCCCCACCCGCGAACCGCTCAGGAGTGAGGGATCGGGGCCAATTACTTCGCGTCAAGAGGCAGCAGAGATCCAGAGACAAAGAGTGCTCCAAATGCAGCCAATCCTCTCCTCCACCCTGTGCACAGCTATCTATATGGAAAACTCTTGCAGACATGGCCCCGGACGTGGAATGCATTCTCCCAGAGCCCTGAAAGATGAGCATAGCTCAGGGGATCTGGAGAGCTGAAAAGGAGCGAAGCCTCCAAAGCTTTCTGCCAAGACTGCTAGGATCATCCCCTTAAGAGATTAGGATTAGGGGATGTCACTTCCCTCCTCACATGCCCCGAGGGACTCGGCTGAGGCTGTGAAATAAAACCCAGTTGCTCAGCACAACACTCAGCATCTTCCAGGCTCTGCCTCTAACGCGACTCCCCACCTTGCCTCCCAGCAAAGTGCTGGACTGCGACGCAGACCCCAAGGGCGCCAGCAGTCTAGTCAGGATCCCCCCGAGACGTCACACACCGTCAGGCCCTCCAGCACAAGCTGCTACTCCAGATGCCCAATCTCTCCATGCCCCTGTCTCTCCAAGTCCCACGCATCCATCAAGACCAGCATACGAGCCATCTCCTTTGGAAAGTTTCTTGATGCCCCGGACCAAAGGAATCCTCCGCTGCACTGTGCTTGCGTTACCCAAAGTGTGGCATGGTGCTTTCACCCCTGGTCCAGTAGGAGAGCTACTGGCCGCCTTTCAAATCTTAGCGGCCTTAGCCAGAGGCATTAGCAACCCCTCCCTGGGCACAGCACAGCGCCTTACTCACGGGCAGAATTCAACTGAAGGTTGCTTGGGCGGAGTGGATTATCACTGACCGGAGTGCTTAAAATGATGGAACCCTGGGCTCAGATCACGGGGCAGCACATTCCTGTCAGCTGCTGATCACTTAACTATTACGGCGGGGACGCGGATACATATCACTGGAAAACTTCCCTTATTTCCCTCAAACCTCGGGCGCAAGCAGAGGAATCGGACATTTTCCAAGGCTGAAGCTGAGACCTGGCCACACACCGTATACAAAATCTGGCTAAGCAATCCCAGGCTTAGTGCACACAGGAGGACATAACCATCAATATCATTGGACCCACTCAGATGAACGCAGCTCCAGCTGGAAGCAAATAAAAGCTGGAAACAAGAGCCGTTGGCTTTGACCCACATGTTAAACCACTGTTCACACGTGTGTTGTAAAGGACGTAAAATGAGAGCTGAGTTAACAACCTCTGGTGCCCCTGGGAAAAAGTGCGAGTCTTTAAAGCAGGCCTCATCTGTTCATCCTGGAATGCCTTCCCGTTACCTCTGAGGTCTTGCAAACTAGAGATCGGCCCGTGTTCCCCTCGGTCTAGACCCAGGAGGAGCTGTCGGTGTCAAATGTTCAGGGGAAGGCTCGGCGATGTCATCACTATAAAGTGCAGCAAAGTGAACTGTTCCTCTTGGTGGATGTCGGCTGTGCAGCTCCAAGTGGAGCAGGAGGCAGTGCTGCTGGAGGAGCAGCAGCAAATAATCTTCCTTCTGCTCACCACATGGCCCCGTCAACCCATCAACCCATCTCTCCATGGCCCCATCAACCCATCAACCCACCTCTCCATGGCCCCATCAACCCATCAACCTATCTCTCCATGGCCCCATCAACCCATCAACCCATCTCTCCATGGCCCCATCAACCCATCAACCCATCTCTCCATGGCCCCATCAACCCATCTCTCCATGGCCCCATCAACCCATCAATCCATCTCTCCATGGCCCCATCAACCCATCAACCCATCTCTCCATGGCCCCATGGCCCCATCAACCCATCTCTCCATGGCCCCATCAACCCATCAATCCATCTCTCCATGGCCCCATGGCCCCATGAACCCATCTCTCCATGGCCCCATCAACCCATCAATCCATCTCTCCATGGCCCCATCAACCCATCAACCCATCTCTCCATGGCCCCATCAACCCATCAACCCATCTCTCCATGGCCCCATGGCCCCATCAACCCATCTCTCCATGGCCCCATCAACCCATCAATCCATCTCTCCATGGCCCCATCAACCCATCAACCCATCTCTCCATGGCCCCATCAACCCATCAACCCATCTCTCCATGGCCCCATCAACCCATCGCCCCATCTCTCCATGGCCCCATGAACCCATGGCCCCATCTCTCCATGGCCCCCATCAACCCATGGCCCCATCATCCCATCGCCCCACTGTCTCATCAGAGACCAGGAGCTCATGCCTGTGCACAAAAGGTCCTGTTTCTTTGTTTGGCTTACATTTATTTTAGTTATCCCATTTCCTCTGAAGCCAATAAGAGGCAAGGTGTGTGTCCAACATTTTCCCCATTGCTGGGGGTCGTCGCTGTGTGTTGCTTACACACCCAAGGCCGTATTGCTCTAAAGCCCTTGGAAGCAAGCACAGAGCTTGTCATTTATATTCCACGTCCAGTTAAGAGGGAAAAAGTATGCCGTGTGTGGCGTCGCACAGGTGAAAGGAAGAGATTGTCTTGTTTTGCTAATGCTTCTGCTGGATGGAAATATCACTTGCAGGGCTGAGGAAGAGACTCAAGGTTTCTCTTTGCATGAAATGCTGGGTCCGTTCGAGAGTGCACACAAACGTCTGTCTGTCCAACCTGCTCTTCCCTCGCCCAATCCCTTGATGTTCTCCCAAGGCCAGGAAAGACCCCTCCAGTGTGTGCCATGCTCATGGGGTCTGGCCGACTCAGACACGTGGCATCTTCTGCTTTCCCACCTGACCAACGGCTGTCACAGCCCCAGACTATTAACCTACAGCGTGTGCGGCCCTGAGTCAGCACTGTGCCCCTCTGGCTCACCTGTAAGCTGCCCTCCGGACTCGTAAAATAACTGTGCCCTGCCCACCGCTGCAGGGCTGGGCAGAGAAACTCAGGAGGCTCTCAAGCTGGTGAGCCAGGACTTCCTGCTGATGACATTAGGAAGAGTTCTTTGGGATTCGGGACTCATCAGAGTTTACATCTGAGCAACTCTCAGCAGGAGGAGGGCAACTCCCTCTGCCGGAGCGGCGAGATGATCTGCGCTAGAGGAACGGGGCGGGAGTCCAGGGAGGTGTTGAGAGTAGCCCCCGAGCTTCAAGAGAGGCAGATGCCCCAAACTGGAAAGTCTTTATCCGGTCTTCGCAAGAAACACCAAGGAGAGGCTGGTCCTTCTGAGAACGCAAGCTCCTCCAAGCCAGGAATCCTGTCTTTTCAGCTCTGTGCCCCTGGCAATTAGCACAATGGTGGCCGTTGAGATTCCAGAGGTAATAAAAGATCATGACTTGTTTAGCCTTGTCTTTTCCACTCCAGCACAGTATCCGGAAACAGGACACCATTTCAAAAAGCTTACACTGAAGTATGTCTCCCAGGAGAGACCAAACGAGTCTGACTCTATCAGGATTAGAGCCTTCCCTCTAAGCGGGCACAGCCAGCCCAGGGCTGGTGGGGTGGGGAGATTGGGGGTGGGGGGCGCGGGAGGCAGGTTGTGGACTGGTAGCTGGATGGGGGAAGGCCTGTGTGTCGGACACACTGGGTCCAAGGAAATATGCAGTAAAGGAGCCTTCCAGATGAGAAAGGGAAGGCCAAGGCTCCATAGGGATCAAGTCATCACCTCAAACTGAGATGACAGAGTATCGAACAGCTGATAGTTTAACAGGAACCTTACTATACGCTTATTACAGGAAATGCAAAAACCTAGATCGTCAATAATTCAACAGTTCAGCTATAACCATGGAAAAATTTATAGAGAGATAGACAGGTGTACAGTAAACAGATAGACACATAGAGATAATGACAAAGACACAGACATAGATATTTAGATAGATAGGTAGATTGATAAAGATAGAAAGATAGGTATAGCTATTGATAGGTAGATGGATGATAGATATAGGTATATATAGATATAACCTATGTAAATATATAAATATAACCTCTGTATAATATAGGTTGTATATTTATAAGCATGCAAATATATAACTATAGATGTAGGTATATAGAGACATATAGATATAACCTATCTAAATATATAAATATAACCTATTTAAATATAACTTATATTTTGCATATATGTTGCTCACCCGTGCATTGCAAACCATTTAAAAGTAAAGCTGAGGCTCTCCAAGAATAAAATATAAGTACATCTTCAATAGAAACTTCATTCACTCTTCTTTTAACATATCACTGTTATCCCTCAGATCTCATATGTCCTAAATTGGCTACCTGTTCCAGCTACATATGTAATATATTCAACAATGCTGTGTGTGTATATCTTAATATAAATATATATGTATATTTATATACATATTATAATATGCATATCATATTATAAATGCATACACACATTTATTTACTTTCCAAAAAGGAGTTCTTACTGATCATTTTATTCTAATTTAACAATGGATCATAATCATTTTCCCATCTCAACAAATACTTTTACATCAGTTTTATCGACCACCGAAGATTCCATTGTGTGACTATTATAAGAAAAGAAAAACTCCATCCTTTTAGGTTCTGCGACGGGGCACGTTTTGTTTAATATTTTGCACGCACACGGGAGCTTTCGTAGGAAAAATGAAGGCCCAGAGAAGTGATTAGGCCTGAGAGCTTAACAAAGGAGGATAAATTTGTGGAGAACTGACAAGACAGAGGAAGACAGTGTAAGTGTCTAGGGGCCGTGAATCACGCGGCTACAAAATATGTGGGGAAACTAATGCAAGATAAGCGTTGTTTCAGGACGTTTGTTTGTGGACGTCCATTTCGGCACCGCTTTCCAGTCTCTGGTGATGAGAATATTCTCTACCTGATGCAAGGAGGGCACCTTTCTCGTGGGAAATCTCAGGCCCTGAGTTTCAGTGGAAAGGAGGGGGTCAGCGAGCCCTTCATGCACCTGCTGTTTCTCGGGTACCTTCAGCTCAAAATCATCAATACCCCAAAGCGGCATAATGCGGGTGGCCTGTTCTGGGCCCCTTCGCTATACTTCTGTCTACTGAGATAGCGCATGCTACATGTTTCTCGGTTTTGCTAAACGTCGTTAATTTAATGAGATTCTGCCACGGGCTCTGCCCCAGAAATCGTTTCAAGGCACACGTGAAGATCTTCTCCATTCGAGGGAAGTAGGTATAAACAGATTTGCAACATTCGCTGTTAGACTCTGCCGGTGCGTGTTTGAGTTGGGGCTGACTGTAAACCCCCGTAAACCGCCTTGCTTGCGGATCGCATCCCATGAGCGGCTCTTGATCCGCGAGATGATGGCCCTGCACACAAGCAGTGTTCTCAGGACCGGACCCCACAGGGAGGTGGGGAGATGCACGCAGCCTCCCGGCATCCGTCCACCCATGGCTTAGGGAAGATTCCAGAGTGGACTGAGGGGGCACCAGGCTGCACCACCCACAGCAGAGGACCCAGGGAGAGGCCAGGAGCGCCAGGGTCTCCTTCCGAAACCCCAGGAACGAAGGAGGCTTCACATCCACATCCACAGCCATCGCATTGGTGGGTCTCTGCTCGTCACTTCTCACCCAACGCAATGAAGGCTCACGCACTCCTCCCAAAGAGTACACCTGTACCAGGTAGCCTAAATCATTATGTCAGCGGGTACGCGCGGCTTAACCAAGTTTCCAGTCTGCCTCAAGGGCTGTCTCCCCGACTGCTGAGGAAATCAGGGTTATTTGGGCGGAGCGGGGGAGTCACATACGAGCCCGGGAAACAGCTCCCTGCTCAACTAACTTATCCAGAACGGCCAGACACCTCATGTACAAAGACGGCGCGTCGGCAGCATTTAGATCTGGGCCACGTATTTGCTTTAATGGGACAGAAGGTGAAATGGGCATACTGACAGAATGCAGATGGGAGGGAGGAAGCCCGCAGAGGCCAGAACCCACGGCCCCCGTGCGGGGCTTAGCAGCTCCTCCTCATAACGCGGCGAACCTGCGACCCTCTCCACGCACTCTGCAAAGAAGCAGATGCGTGCACAGGAAAAAGGCTGGGTACTGAGGGCCCTAAATGCAAATCCTGTGACGGTACCGCACGAGACCCTGGCTTCCTCCTTGGCAAGTCTCGGGATGTGTGCGTTTGCTTTCCCTCTCAATGTATTTCACTTTATAATGAGAGAAAGGAGCCGTTGTTTGCAGAAGAGGGACGACGGGCTGACCCTCTCCTTCCGTGGGAGGAGCGTCCATGACGCACGCACAGCCTGGGGTCACCGCTCACCAGGCCTGGACGAGAAGAGCTGTGTGGCCGCGTTGTGTGGGCTGAGGGCTGTGCAGAGCACGACGTGGCAAAGAACTGCCGGCGCTTTCAGGAGCTGAGAGCAGCCCCTGACTGGAAGCCAGTGAGGAAGTGGGGTCTCCTGTCCTCCAACTGCAGGAGGCGAGCTCTGCCAACACCCTGAGCAGTTTGCAAGTGACTCTTCCCCCAGTTAAGGTCCCCGTGAGAACCTGGCCCTGTGAACACCTGGGCTGCAGACTATGGAGACCCAGAAGCAGGGAACCCAGCTGCCTTACTCAGCTCTGGGCTGCCGTAGCTAATCGCCAGATGCTGGAGGCTTAAACGACAGACATCTACTGTCCCCCGGTCCTGGAGGCTGGAATCTGAGATCCAGGTGTGGGCAGGGCTGGTCCCTCCCGAGGCCTCTCCCCTGGGCGTGTAGACGGCCGTCTCCTCCCTGTGTCCTCACGGGGTCGCCCCTGTGTGTGTGTCTGTGTCCTGATCTCCTCTTCTCATACGGACCCCAATTCTATTCCTATTCCATCAGGACCCACCCGAATGGTCTCATTTACCTTCATCACCTCTTTAGAGACCCGCAACTCCAAATACATCCACACTCTGAGGTCCTGGGGGTTGGGGCTTCCTGCTCCCGGACATAAATATGTCACAGGGTGATACTTTAACATCGAATTCCTTTATGTTGGCTTTTACCCCTACATTCTTTCTCTCTTTTTTGAAAAAAAAAACAAAAAAAAGAGATGCAAATAGCCCATCATGACCTTGAATTGTGATTCCCAGGTACGTCCCAGCAAGACCTGAGAGCCTTTCTTCCGGAGGATCAATTACACACGATTGGGAGAGCAGAGCAAAGCCAGAGGCTCGGCAAGCTCCTGTGGGAAGTCCTCGTCTAGAAGCCCCGCGTATCACCGAACGCCACGAGAACCCGGTGGCCAGCATTCTGCCCACGGAAGCCACCTTAAACGAGGCCAAGGTAGGATCTGTGACCGTCCCGCCCGCCAGCCCCGCCCCGAAGAGCATCTCCTTTGACTTTTCAGTTGGCCTCTGCATCCACGTCTCCCTTCGTCGAGAAAAACGAAACAGCAGAACGTCTCACAAAAGCGGAGGGTGTTAAACCGTAGTGGTAACATCTGAGCGGCGCATGACCTGGTTCTGAGTCAATAAGAAAGGGCAGGAGAACAAGAGGACACCGCGTGGAAGTCTCCCGTGTTCAAAAGCAGCCGCCTAAATATTCACCTTTTTAAAAACAATGAAAGACCCAACCCTGCCTTGGGCAGGCAGCTCACACGCCC